>NW_021823526.1:0-38537 GCF_901001165.1 Salmo trutta | reverse complement strand
GGAGAGTAATCAAAGTCTAGAGCGGCAGGCACTGCTGTCAGCAGCAGAAAAGAGAAAGATAGTGGAGGGGGGAAAAATTATAGAGAACTAAGCTTCGCAGTTCGATTTTCTGACAATCATTTTCTATCGACTCCTACTTCTTCATCTGAGTGGCTGCTTTGGTTGATGTGTTTATCACAACGTCCCTCATCGCCCCCCAAGCTTTCACCTGCATCTGTTTTCTCTGCGCTTCTCTGTCTCCCCAGCGAGAGGGAGAGAGAGTGAGGAACAGAGAGCTGAGATGATGCCTGGGAGGCATAATGAAGGACTATCAGAGGGGTATACGATCACACTCTCTCTCTCTGCAAAGAGCTAGGGTCCATGCTAGGGTCCATGCTAGGGTCCATGCTAGGGTCCATGCTAGGGTCCATGCTAGGGTCCATGCTAGGGTCCATGCCACACATGATGTGTGAGCATATGTATGTGTGTGCATCCATGTCTATGTCATGTGATTACATGTTTTCATGCATGCTTGTGTCTTTGACAAAAGGAGAGGGTGGCACCCTCAGCAGCCCATCCATTTGCTCTGTGTACACACAGTAACACACTGATCCAGCCACTGTTACATACTGGCTCTCTACACTACTATATACTGGCTCTCTACACTACTATATACTGGCTCTCTACACTACTATATACTGGCTCTCTACACTACTATATACTGGCTCTCTACACTACTATATACTGGCTCTCTACACTACTATATACTGGCTCTCTATACTAATATATACTGGCTCTCTACACTACTATATGCTGGCTCTCTACACTACTATATACTGGCTCTCTACACTACTATATGCTGTCTCTCTACACTACTATATACTGGCTCTCTACACTACTATATACTGGCTCTCTATACTACTATATACTGGCTCTCTACACTACTATATACTGGCTCTCTACACTACTATATGCTGTCTCTCTACACTACTATATACTGGCTCTCTACACTACTATATACTGGCTCTCTATACTACTATATACTGGCTCTCTACACTACTATATACTGGCTCTCTACACTACTATATACTGGCTCTCTACACTACTATATACTGGCTCTCTACAGTATTATATACTGGCTCTCTATACTACTATATACTGTCTCTCTACAATACTATATACTGGCTCTCTATACTACTCTATACTGGCTCTCTACACTACTATATACTGGCTCTCTACACTACTATATACTGGCTCTCTACACTACTATATACTGGCTCTCTATACTACTATATACTGGCTCTCTACACTACTATATACTGGCTCTCTACACTACTATATACTGGCTCTCTACACTACTATATACTGGCTCTCTACACTACTATATACTGGCTCTCTACACTACTATATACTGGCTCTCTACACTACTATATACTGGCTCTCTATACTACTATCTACTGGCTCTCTACACTACTATATACTGGCTCTCTACACTACTATATACTGGCTCTCTACACTACTATATACTGGCTCTCTACACTACTATATACTGGCTCTCTACACTACTATATACTGGCTCTCTATACTACTATATACTGTCTCTCTACACTACTATATACTGGCTCTCTATACTACTATATACTGGCTCTCTACACTACTATATACTGGCTCTCTAAACTACTATATACTGGCACTCTACACTACTATATACTGGCTCTCTACACTACTATATACTGGCTCTCTACACTACTATATACTGGCTCTCTACACTACTATATACTGGCTCTCTACACTACTATATACTGGCTCTCTACACTACTATATACTGGCTCTCTACAGTATTATATACTGGCTCTCTATACTACTATATACTGTCTCTCTACAATACTATATACTGGCTCTCTATACTACTCTATACTGGCTCTCTACACTACTATATACTGGCTCTCTACACTACTATATACTGGCTCTCTATACTACTATATACTGGCTCTCTACACTACTATATACTGGCTCTCTATACTACTATATACTGGCTCTCTACAGTATTATATACTGGCTCTCTACACTACTATATACTGGCTCTCTACACTACTATATACTGGCTCTCTATACTACTATATACTGGCTCTCTACACTACTATATACTGGCTCTCTATACTACTATATACTGGCTCTCTATACTACTATATACTGGCCCTCTACAGTATTATATACTGGCTCTCTATACTACTATATACTGTCTCTCTACAATACTATATACTGGCTCTCTATACCACTATATACTGGCTCTCTATACTACTATATACTGGCTCTCTACACTACTATATACTGGCTCTCTATACCACTATATACTGTCTCTCTACACTACTATATACTGGCTCTCTACACTACTCTATACTGGCTCTCTATACTACTATATACTGGCTCTCTACACTACTATATACTGGCTCTCTACACTACTATATACTGGCTCTCTACACTACTATATACTGGCTCTCTATACTACTATATACTGGCTCTCTACACTACTCTATACTGGCTCTCTACACTACTATATACTGGCTCTCTATACTACTATATACTGGCTCTCTATACTACTATATACTGGCTCTCTACACTACTATATACTGGCTCTCTATACTACTATATACTGGCTCTCTACAGTATTATATACTGGCTCTCTACACTACTATATACTGGCTCTCTACAGTATTATATGCTGGCTCTCTACACTACTATATACTGGCTCTCTACACTACTATATACTGGCTCTCTACACTACTATATACTGGCTCTCTACAGTATTATATACTGGCTCTCTACAGTATTATATACTGGCTCTCTACAGTATTATATACTGGCTCTCTATACTACTATACACTGGCTCTCTACACTACTATATACTGGCTCTCTACACTACTATATACTGGCTCTCTACAGTATTATATACTGGCTCTCTACACTACTATATACTTGCTCTCTACAGTATTATATACTGGCTCTCTACACTACTATATGCTGGCTTTCTACAGTATTATATACTGGCTCTCTACAGTATTATATACTGGCTCTCTACACTACTATATACTGGCTCTCTACACTACTATATACTGGCTCTCTACAGTATTATATACTGGCTCTCTACACTACTATATACTGGCTCTCTATACTACTATATACTGGCTCTCTATACTACTATATACTGGCTCTCTACAGTATTATATACTGTCTCTCTATACTACTATATGCTGGCTCTCTACAGTATTATATACTGGCTCTCTATACTACTATATACTGGCTCTCTATACTACTATATACTGGCTCTCTATACTACTATATGCTGGCTCTCTATACTACTAAATGCTGGCTCTCTACAGTATTATATACTGGCTCTCTACAGTATTATATACTGGCTCTCTAAACTACTATATACTGGCTCTCTACAGTATTATATACTGGCTCTCTACACTACTATATACTGGCTCTCTATACTACTATATGCTGGCTCTCTACAGTATTATATACTGGCTCTCTACACTACTATATACTGGCTCTCTACACTACTATATACTGGCTCTCTACACTACTATATGCTGGCTCTCTACAGTATTATATACTGGCTCTCTACACTACTATATACTGGCTCTCTATACTACTATATGCTGGCTCTCTACAGTATTATATACTGGCTCTCTACAGTATTATATACTGGCTCTCTACACTACTATATACTGGCTCTCTACAGTATTATATACTGGCTCTCTACACTACTATATACTGGCTCTCTACACTACTATATACTGGCTCTCTACACTACTACACTGAACAGAAATAACGCAACAAGCAACATGCAAACATGTCTAAGATTTTACTAAGGTGCAGTTCACTTAAGGAAATAAGTCAATTGAAATATACTGAATAACATGTAAACGGTTGGTCCCATGTTTCATGAACAGATATAACAGATCCCAGAAATGTTCTATTCACACAAAAAGCTTATTTCTCTTACATTTTGTGCACAAATGTGTTTACATCCCTGTTTGTGAACATTTCTCCTTTGCCAAGATAATCCATCCACCTGACAGGTGTGGCATATCAAGAAGCTGATTGAACAACATGATCATTACACAGGTGCACCTTGTGCTGGGGACAATAAAAGGCCACACTAAAATGTGCAGTTTGATTCACTCAACACAATGCCACAGACGTCTCAAGTTTTGAGGGAGCTTGCAACAAGCATGCTGACTGCAGGAATGTCCACCAGAGCTGTTACCAGCCGACCTCACAACCGCAGACCACATGTAACCACTGCAGCCCAGGACCTCAACATCTGGTTTCTTCACCTGCGGGATTGTCTGAGACCAACCACCCGGACAATCTGCACAAACTGTCGGAAACCGTCTCAGGCTCGTCATCCTCACCAGGATCTTGATCTGACTGCAGTTTGGCATCGTAACAGACTTCAGTGGGCAAATGCTCACCTTCGATGGCCACTGGCACACTGGAGAAGGGTGCTCATCACGGATGAATCCCGGTTTCAACTATACCGGGCAGATGGAAACATTTCTGGGATCTTTTATTTCAGCTCATGAAACATGGAACACTTTACAGGTTGCGTTTATTTTTGTTGTTGTTCAGCATAGATACAGGCTTTATGATGCTACTGTTGTATTGGTTCTAATGACTCAGTAGGATTAAAGATGTCCCCTGTTACACTGAGGTTGTTGCTTTGATTGCATGGGATATATACCATGTGTCACTGTCAATGTTGACCATTCTATAAGTAGCTTTCCATAAAAGATATGGCTGCTAAATGGCCATTTATTCATTGACACACTAAGAATCATTCTACTTGCACTACAGAACCACCTGGGAGACGTGCATTAACCTAGACTCCAGACATTCTAGGAATACGCTGATCAAGAGACCAGATGTGCAGTACAGTAGATCAAAGTTTGTGTAGACACCAGTGGAGGCTGCTGAGGGAAGGACGGATCATAATATCTCTCTCCCCCACCCCATATCTCTCTCCCCCACTCCATATCTCTCTCCCCCACTCCATATCTCTCTCCTCCCCCACTCCATATCTCTCTCCCCCACTCCATATCTCTCTCCTCCCCCACTCCATATCTCTCTCTCCCTGGCAGCACTGTCTTGTTAGCGTGCACACACACACACACACACACACACACACACACACACACACACACACACACACACACACACACACACACACACACTGGGGTAGGGTAGGATGGTTTTTAGGGGTTGGGGTAGGGTTGGGTAGCAGGTTTTAGGGGTTGGGGTAGGAGGTTTTAGGGGTTGGGGTAGGGTTGGAGGTTTTTAGGGGTTGGGGTAGGGGGTTTTAGGGGTTGGGGTAGGGTAGGAGGTTTTAGGGGTTGGGGTAGGGAGGAGGTTTTTAGGGGTTGGGGTAGGGAGGAGGTTTTAGGGGTTGGGGTAGGGAGAAGGTTTTAGGGGTTGGGGTAGGGAGAAGGTTTTTAGGGGTTGGGGTAGGGTAGGGTAGGATGTTTTAGGTGTTGGGGTAGGGTCGGGGTAGCAGGTTTTAGGGGTTGGGGTAGGAGATTTTAGGGGTTGGGGTAGGGTAGGAGGTTTTAGGGGTTGGGGTAGGGGGTTTTAAGGGTTGGGGTAGAGTAGGGTAGGAGGTTTTAGGGGTTGGGGTAGGGTAGGGTAGGAGTTTTAGGGGTTGGGGTAGGGAGGAGGTTTTTAGGGGTTGGGTAGGGAGGAGGTTTTTAGGGGTTGGGGTAGGGTAGGAGGTTTTTAGGGGTTGGGGTAGGGAGAAGGTTTTTAGGGGTTGGGGTAGGGAGGAGGTTTTTAGGGGTTGGGGTAGGGAGGAGGTTTTTAGGGGTTGGGGTAGGGAGGAGGTTTTAGGGGTTGGGGTAGGGAGAAGGTTTTTAGGGGTTGGGGTAGGGTAGGGTAGGATGTTTTAGGTGTTGGGGTAGGGTAGGGTAGGGGTAGGAGGATTTTAGGGGTTGGGGTAGGGTAGGAGGTTTTAGGGGTTGGGGTAGGGTAGGAGGTTTAGGGGGTGGGGTAGGGTAGGAGGTTTTAGGGGTTGGGGTAACAGATTTTAGGGGTTGGGGTAGGGTGGTAGGTTTTAGGGGTTGGAGTATGAGTTTTTAGGGCTTGGGGTAGGGTTGGGTAGGAGGTTTTTAGGGGTTGGGGTAGGGTAGGGTGGGGTAGGGTAGGATATTTTTAGGGGTTGGGGTAGGGTGTTTTAATGGTTGGGTAGGGTAGGAGGTTTTAGGGGTTGAGGTAGGGTGAAGGTTTTAGGGGTTGGGATAGGGAGGAGGTTTTTAGGGGTTAGGGTAGGAGGTTTTAGGGGTTGGGGTAGGGAGGAGGTTTTAGGGGTTGGGGTAGGGAGGAGGTTTTAGGGGTTGTGGTAGGGTAGGAGGTTTTAGGGGTTGTGGTAGGGTAGGGAGGGGGTTTTTAGGGGTTGGGGTAGGGTAGGAGGTTTTACGGGTTGGGGTAGGGAGGGGGTTTTTAGGGGTTGGGGTAGGGTAGTAGGTTTTAGGGGTTGGGGTAGGGTGGAGGTTTTTAGGGGTTGGGCTAGGGTGGAGGTTTTTAGGGGTTGGGGTAGGGTGGAGGAGGCTGTTGTTGGTTCAGGGACAGGCTAGGAGAAGCAGGGAGCAGAGCTACAGCTGCTCAATGACTCCATGACTTACGACTCCTGTCTTCTCAGAGGCCAAGATGAGCTAGCCTGGCACCAAACAACAAAACACTTCAACAATGCTACAGGTCTGCCCAGTTTTGACCAACTACTAAAAACATCACCAGGTTGGATGCTTCCTATCAGATTATGAAATATGGCTCAAACTAACAGCCAAACACTTTCATGACTTGTCATGCCTTTAATAATTTCCATTTAAAATGAACTCATTCCGCAGGGTTAAAGGGAACTCTTATTCTCCTGCAGCCCAGTAGCCAGCAGCCAGCAGCCCAGTAGCCAGTAGCCCAGTAGCCAACAGCCCAGTAGCCAGCAGCCCAGTAGCCAACAGCCCAGTAGCCAGTAGCCAGCAGCCCAGTAGCCAACAGCCCAGTAGCCAGCAGCCCAGAAGCCCAGTAGCCAGAAGCCCAGTAGCCAGCAGCCCAGGAGCCAGCAGCCCAGTAGCCAGAAGCCCAGTAGCCAGAAGCCCAGTAGCCAACAGCCCATTAGCCAACAGCCCAGTAGCCAGAAGCCCAGTAGCCAGAAGCCCAGTAGCCAGAAGCCCAGTAGCCAGCAGCCCAGGAGCCAGCAGCCCAGTAGCCAGAAGCCCAGTAGCCAGAAGCCCAGTAGCCAGCAGCCCAGTAGCCAGAAGCCCAGTAGCCAGCAGCCCAGTAGACAGCAGCCCAGTAGACAGCAGCCCAGTAGCCAACAGCCCAGGAGCCAGCAGCCCAGTAGCCAGCAGCCCAGTAGCCAGCAGCCCAGGAGCCAGCAGCCCAGTAGCCAACAGCCCAGTAGCCAGAAGCCCAGTAGCCAACGGCCCAGTAGCCAGAAGCCCAGTAGCCAGCAGCCCAGTAGCCAGCAGCCAATGTTGCTGACCAGCTATGACAGATATCAACCAGAACAACACATATATCAACCAGAACTACACAGATATCAACCAGAACAACACAGATATCAACCAGAACAACACATATATCAACCAGAACAACACAGATATCAACCAGAACAACACAGATATCAACCAGAACAACACATATATCAACCAGAACAAAACATATATCAACCAGAACTACACAGATATCAACCAGAACAACACAGATATCAACCAGAACAACACAGATATCAACCAGAACAACACCTATATCAACCAGAACAACACATATATCAACCAGCACAACACAGATATCAACCAGAACAAAACATATATCAACCAGAACAAAACATATATCAACCAGAACAACACAGATATCAACCAGAACAACACATATATCAACCAGAACAACACATATATCAACCAGAACAACACAGACATCAACCAGAACAACACAGATATCAACCAGAACAACACAGATATCAACCAGAACAAAACATATATCAACCAGAACAACACATATATCAACCAGAACAACACATATATCAACCAGAACAACACAGATATCAACCAGAACAAAACATATATCAACCAGAACAACACAGATATCAACCAGAACAACACATGCATCATAATGGGTGGAACAGAGCAAATGGATTGTCATCAAACACATTGAAAACCATGTGTTTCATATATTTGCTACCAATCCACCAATTCCACTCCAGCCATTACCACGAGCCCGTCCTCCCCAATTAAGGTGCCACCAACCTCCTGTGATAGCCACAGTTTAACGAGAGGAGAGCAGGTAGCCAGCAGCAATAGCAGCCTTGGCCTTAGTCTGGGAACTTCCTAGATATTACTGCTGTATGATGATGAAAAATACTCAGTATATCCCTGATGTTGTCTTAGTCTGGAGGCCTTGCTTCCTTTGTCATCGGCTTATAAGGTCTCATTCCACAGGACATTACGGAAAGAAACGTCCAAAATAGCAGAAATTGAAAATATGCAAGAGCTACTTCATTCAGAAGTGAAATATTTGTTTTCTTCTTTTCTTGCACTCCATCCCCCTTTCCTCCCTCTCTCTCTGCCCCTGGCCCCCCCACTCTTTCCCTGGCCCCCCCACTCTTTCCCTGGCCCCCTCACTCTGCCCCTGGCCCCCTCACTCTGCCCTGCCTGGCCCTCTTTCTGCCCCTGGTCCTCCCGTTCTGCCCCTGCCTGACGCTCTCTCTCTGCCCCTGGCCCCCTCACTCTGACCCTGGTCCTCCCTTTCTGCCCCTGCCTGGCCCTCTCTCTCTGCCCCTGGCCCTCTCTCTCTGCCCCTGGCCCTCTCTCTCTGCCCCTGGCCCTCTCTCTCTGCCCCTGGCCCTCTCTCTCTGCCCCTGGCCCTCTCTCTCTGCCCCTGGCCCTCTCTCTCTGCCCCTGGCCCTCTCTCTCTGCCCCTGGCCCTCTCTCTCTGCCCCTGGTCCTCTCTCTCTGCCCCTGGCCTTCTCTCTCAGCTCCTGGCCCTCTCTCTTCCACTTCTCCCTCATATGTTTCTCTCTCCAACACACACACATGCATACACGCACACACACTCCCCTAAGAAATAGCTTGGTCTAAGTTTTATGCAGAAAGTCGTATGATTAGTCTGATGAATGTGAACATCAAATGGAGCATTAAGATAATTATTGGGTCTCTCTCTCTCTCCCTCTCTCTCTCTCTCACAGTCAGTGAACTTAGAATTAATAACTTCTTTCCCCTTCTCACAGTTTTTCGCATCTCCTTTTTCAAAGTTCACCCCCACGTCATTTTTTTGCTCTACAAGACCTGATGCTCCTTTCTCCTAACCAGTGGCAGTTCTAGACCATTTCAACTGGGGGGGCCAAGCTGGGGCCAGTTGTACTGTTAGAGGGGCCAGTTACATTAGACGTTATTGTTGTCATATCGTTTTCTTCACTGCATTGCAGGCATTAGGAGGCAAAAGACCATGTTCATAATCATCATCGTTGCCACTGTCTAATAAAAATGTAAAAAAAGAATGATAGCAAAAATGTGTTATGTAAAAATGATTTCATACTCCATATTTAGGGGGGCCACAAGGGGGTCCAAAATTGTTGACACAGGGGCACTGCCCCCCCCCCAGAACCGCTAGTGCTCCTAACTCAAAACCCCTCTGCTATCATGCCTTCTCTCCCTCTCTTACTCCCAGCTGTGTTTGGAAACATCCTGAACAGAAGATAGAGGGAACTAATTAGTAAACACAAGAGTTCATTCCATACCTTGTTTAGAAAGAATCTCCAGGAGAGGGAGAAATAGAGGTAGAGATAGATAGTTAGAGAGTAGGTAGACAGAGAAAGTATGAGAGACCAACAGAGATAGTTATAGAGATCTGAGGAAAAACTATTCTAGAAATTCCATGCACCTCCACATTGAGCTCATCTGTCTTCCTCCTTCAGCATCATGCTGCCAGCAATAATGAGATTAGCACGTACAGTACATACCTGACTGGCACACTATGTGTTTACTTCACAACTGCATCCTGGTAAGTTGTTCTCTCTAAGAGCACTGAAATGGTGTATCGTCATGACATCATCATCATCATCATCATCATCATCATCATCATGACTTGTTCTGTATTGAAGCTCATGGTCTCATTTGTCCAATGTGATTATTATATACAGTACCAGTCAAAAGTCTGAACACATCTACTCATTCCAGGGTTTTTCTTTATTTGTACTATTTTCTACGTTGTAGACTAATAGTGAAGACATGAAAACTATGAAATAACACATATGGAATCATGTAGTAACCAAAAAAGTCTAAATATATTTTATATTTGAGATTTTTCAAAGTAGCCACCTGACAGCCTTGATGACAGCTGCCTTGATGACAGCTTTGCACACTCTTGGCATTCTCTCAACCAGCTTCATGATGTAGTGACCTGGAATGCAGTTCAATTAACAGGTGTGCCTTGTTAAAAGTTAATTTGTGGAATTTCTTTCCTTCTTAGTGCGTTTGAGCCAATCAGTTGTGTTGTGAGAAGGTAGGGGTGGTATACAGAAGATAGCCCTATTTGGTAAAATACCAAGTCCATATTATGGCAAGAACAGCTCAAATAAGCAAAGAGAAATGGCAGTCCATCATTACTTTAAGACATGAAGGTCAGTCAATCCAGAAAGTTTCTTCGAGTGCAGTCTCAAAAACCATCAAGCGCTATGATGAAACTGGCTTTCATGAGGACCGCCACAGGAAAGGAAGACCCAGAGTAACCTCTGCTGCAGAGGATAAGTTCATTAGAGTTGCAGTCCAAATAAATTCTTCACAGAGTTCAAGTAACAGACACATCTCAACATCAACTGTTCAGAGGAGACTCAGTGAATCAAGCCTTCATGGTCAAATGAATGAAAAGAAACCACTACTAAAGGACACCAATAAGAAGAAGAGACTTGCTTGGGCCAAGAAACACAAGCAATGGACATTAGACCGGTGGACATCTGTCCTTTGGTCTGATGAGTCCAAATTTGAAAATGTTGGTTCCAACCGCCGTGTCTTTGTGAGACGCAGAGCAGGTGAACGGATTATCTCTGCATGTGTGGTTCCCATGTAGGAGGAGATGTGATGGTGTGGGGGGTTGCTTTGCTGGTGACACTGTCTGTGATTTATTTAAGGCACTCAAAGTTCAAAGCACTCTTAACCAGCATGGCTACCACAGCAGTCTTCAGCGATACGCCATCCCATCTGGTTTGCGCTTAGTGGGACTATCATTTGTTTTTCAACAGGACAATGACTGAATACACCTCCATTTGAACAAGAAGATTGATGGAGTGCTGCATCAGATGACCTGGCCTCCACAATCACCCGACCTTAACCAAATTGAGATGGTTTGGGTTGAGTTGGACTGCAGAGTTAAGGAAAAGCAGAATATAAAATATACTGCTCAAAAAAATAAAGGGAACACTTAAACAACACATCCTAGATCCGAATGAAAGAAATAATCTTATTAAATACTTTTTTCTTTACATAGTTGAATGTGCTGACAACAAAATCACACAAAAATAATCAATGGAAATCTAATTTATCAACCCATGGAGGTCTGGATTTGGAGTCACACTCAAAATTAAAGTGGAAAACCACACTACAGGCTGATCCAACTTTGATGTAATGTCCTTAAAACAAGTCAAAATGAGGCTCAGTGGTGTGTGTGGCCTCCACGTGCCTGTATGACCTCCCTACAATGCCTGGGCATGCTCCTGATGAGGTGGCGGATGGTCTCCTGAGGGATCTCCTCCCAGACCTGGACTAAAGCATCCGCCAACTCCTGGACAGTCTGTGGTGCAACGTGGCGTTGGTGGATGGAGCGAGACATGATGTCCCAGATGTGCTCAATTGGATTCAGGTCTGGGGAACGGGCGGGCCAGTCCATAGCATCAATGCCTTCCTCTTGCAGGAACTGCTGACACACTCCAGCCACATGAGGTCTAGCATTGTCTTGCATTAGGAGGAACCCAGGGCCAACCGCACCAGCATATGGTCTCACAAGGGGTCTGAGGATCTCATCTCGGTACCTAATGGCAGTCAGGCTACCTCTGGCGAGCACATGGAGGGCTGTGCGGCCCCCCAAAGAAATGCCACCCCACACCATGACTGACCCACCGCCAAACCGGTCATGCCGGAGGATGTTGCAGGCAGCAGAACGTTCTCCACGGTGTCTCCAGACTCTGTCACGTCTGTCACGTGCTCAGTGTGAACCTGCTTTCATCTGTGAAGAGCACAGGGCGCCAGTGGCGAATTTGCCAATCTTGGTGTTCTCTGGCAAATGCCAAACGTCCTGCACGGTGTTGGACTGTAAGCACAACCCCCACCTGTGGACGTTGAGCCCTCATACCACCCTCATGGAGTCTGTTTCTGACCGTTTGAGCAGACACATGCACATTTGTGGCCTGCTGGAGGTAATTTTGCAGGGCTCTGGCAGTGCTTCTCCTGCTCCTCCTTGCACAAAGGCGGAGGTAGCTGTCCTGCTGCTGGGTTGTTGCCCTCCTACGGCTTCCTCCACGTCTCCTGATGTACTGGCCTGTCTCCTGGTAGCGCCTCCATGCTCTGGACACTACGCTGACAGACACAGCAAACCGTTCTTGCCACAGCTCGCGTTGATGTGCCATCCTGGATGAGCTGCACTACCTGAGCCACTTGTGTGGGTTGTAGACTCCGTCTCATGCTACCACTAGAGTGAAAGCACCGCCAGCATTCAAAAGTGACCAAAACATCAGCCAGGAAGCATAGGAACTGAGAAGTTGTCTGTGGTCCCCACGTGCAGAACCACTGCTTTATTGGGGGTGTCTTGCTAATTGCCTATAATTTCCACCTGTTGTCTATTCCATTTGCACAACAGCATGTGAAATTTATTGTCAATCAGTGTTGCTTCCTAAGTGGACAGTTTGATTTCACAGAAGTGTGATTGACTTGGAGTTACATTGTGTTGTTTAAGTGTTACCTTTATTTTTTTGAGCAGTGTATATTTTGTTTTGATTAACACCTTTTTGGTTACTACTTGATTTCATGTGGGTTATTTCATAGTTTTCATGTCTTCACTATTATTCTACAATGTAGAAAATATAAAAAATCAAGAAAAAACCTTGAATGAGTAGGTGTGTCCAAACTTTGAACTTGTACTGTGCCTGACTACAACAACAGGGTTCTATTCATTATGCACCCAAACAGAAGAAAATGACTGAAAAAAACAGATAAAGAATAAACACTTGTTTTTGTTCTCCTGCAAAATGTTTTGCTACAGAGTAGTGTGCCCCAAGGAACATGACCCATAAACAAGTGTTAGTTCCAGATAATCGTGTAATGTTTTCTATAATTGTCTAAATCAGGTGTTCCCAAACTGGGGTGCAATGCCGTCGGGGGTATGCCAAATAAAAATGTGATTCACATAAAAAGAAAATGTACATTTATATTATGGATGTGTCACTGCAACCTTAAAGCTCCTCAATGATGTCACCATTGTCCTTGATTCTAAGCAATGTTGTGCTGGTATTTTTATTGACTTGGCCATTCTTGTGGGCAGGCTAAGGAGTATTGGTGACTCTGAGTTGTCTTTGGCCTGGTTTGCAAACTACCTCTCTCAAAGAGTGCGATGCATAAAGTCAGAAAATCGGTTGTCTCATTCACTGCCTGTCACCAAGGGTGTACCCCAAGGCTCAATCCTAGGCCCCACACTCTTCTAAATTTACATCAACAACATAGCTCAGGCAGTAGGAAGCTCTCTCATGCATTTACAGTGGCTTGCAAAAGTATTCACCCCCCTTGACATTTTTCCTATTTTGTTGCCTTACAACCTGGAATTAAAATGGATTTTGGGGGGATTTGTATCATTTGATTTACACAACATGACTACCACTTTGAAGATACAAAATATTTTTTATTGTGAAACAAACAAGATGGAAGACAAAAAAACTGAAAAATTGAGCGTGCATAACTATTCAACCCCCCCCCCCAAAAGTCAATACTTTGTAGAGCCACCTTATGCAGCAATTACAGCTGCAAGTCTCTTGGGGTATGTCTATAAGCTTGGCACAGCTAGCCACTGGGATCTTTGCCCATTCTTCAAGGCAAAACTGCTCCAGCTCCTTCAAGTTGGATGTGTTCCGCTGGTGTACAGCAATATTTAAGTCATACCACAGATTCTCAATTGGATTGAGGTCTGGGCTTTGACTACGCCATTCCAAGACATTTAAATGTTTCCCCTTAAACCACTCGAGTGTTGCTTTAGCAGTATGCTTAGGGTCATTGTCCTGATGGAAGGTGAACCTGCTGCCACCACCATGCGTCACTGTGGGGATGGTGTTCTCGGGGTGATGGGAGGTGTTGGGTTTGCGCCAGACATTGCGTTTTCCTTGATGGCCAAAAAGCTACATTTTAGTCTCATCTGACCAGACTACATTCTTCCATATGTTTGGGGATTCTCCCACATGCCTTTTGGTGAACACCAAACGTGTTTGCTTATTTTTTTCTTTAATAATGGCTTTTTTCTGGCCACTCTTCTGTAAAGCCCAGCTCTGTGGAGTGTATGGCTTAAAGTGGTCCTATGGACAGATACTCCAATCTCTGCTGTGGAGCTTTGCAGCTCCTTCAGGGTTATCTTTGGGCTCTTTGTTGCCTTTCTGATTAATGCCCTCCTTACCTGGTCTGTGAGTTTTGGTGTGCGGCCCTCTCTTGGCAGGTTGGTTGTGGTGCCATATTCTTTCAATGTTTTAATAATGGATTTAATGGTGCTCCGTGGTTGTTCAAAGTTTCTGATATTTTTTTATAACCCAACCCTGATCTGTACTTCTCTCTTGGTTTCCTCTATCGTAATCGCTCCTCTTTCACCCCAATTGCCAAACTAACCCTGATTCAGATGACCATTTTACCCATGCTAGATTACGGAGACATCATTTATAGAATGGCAGGTAAGGGTGCTCTTGAGCGGCTAGATATTCTTTATCATTCGGCCATCAGATTTTCCACCAATGCTCCTTAAAGTACACATCACTGCACTCTATACTCCTCTGTAAACTGGTCATCTCTGTATACCCGTCGCAAGACCCACTTATTAATGCTTATTTATAAAACCCTCTTAGGCCTCACCCCCCCTATCTGAGATATCTACTGCAGCCCTCATCCTCCACATACAACACCCGTTCTGCCAGTCACATTCTGTTAAAGGTCCTGAAAGCACACACATCCCTGGGTCGCTCCTCTTTTCAGTTCGCTGCAGCTAGCGACTGGAACGAGCTGCAACAAACACTCAAACTGGACAGTTTCATCTCAATCTCTTCATTCAAAGACTCAATCATGGACACTCTTACTGACAGTTGTGGCTGCTTTGCTTGATGTATTGTTGTCTCTACCTTCTTGCACGTGTCTGTGCCCAATAATGCTTGTACCATGTTTTGTGCTGCTACCATATTGTGTTGCTACGATGTTGTTGTGATGTTGTTTTGCTGCCATGCTGTGTTGTCATGTGTTGCTGCCTTGCTATATTGTTGTCTTAGGTCTCTCTTTATGTAGTGTTGTCTCTCTTGTTGTGATGTCTGTTTTGTCCTTTATTTATATACAGCGGGGGGGAAAAAAAACCTTTAAGAGTGTGCTCCTAATCTCAGCTCGTTACCTGTATAAAAGACACCTGGGAGACAGAAATCTTTCTGATTGAGAGGGGGTCAAATACTTATTTCCCTCATTAAAATGCAAATCATTTTATAACATTTTTTACATGCGTTTTTCTGGATTTTTTTATTGTTATTCTATCTCTCACTGTTCAAATAAACCTACCATTAAAATTATAGACTGATCCTTTCTTTATCAGTGGGCAAACATACAAAATCAGCAGGGGATCAAATACTTTTTCCCCCCACTGTATATATATATATTTTTTTTAATCACAGACCCCGTCCCCGCAAGAGGCCTTTTGGTAGGCCGTCATTGTAAATAAGAATTTGTTCTTAACTGACTTGCCTAGTTAAATAAAGCTTACATAAATAAAATAATATTTTCCAACGGGGCTATACATTTTGGTAAGTTTTTAGAAACATGACAATTTGAAAAATATGCCACAGGAGTTTTTTGAGCGAGAATAAGGACGACTTTTGAGCAGTAAGACATGTATATAAGCAACAGATACCATTAATAAGAAGGGGATAGAAGCATCTATTTGGTGAGCTACCGAGTGGCTAGGACAGGCAAGCCCCATACTATTGTGGAGAACTTAATTCTTCCTGCTGCCACGGATATGGCTGGGACAATGCTGGGGGAAAAGGCCCCAAAAAACTATACAGACAATGGCTTCATCAAACAACACTGTGTCACGACACATCAGTGAATTGGCAGGAGATGTTTTGAAACAATTACTGCTTCACATACAAGCCAGTGAATTCTATGCATTACAGCTGGATGACTCAACAGACGTGGCGGGCCTGGCACAGCTCCTGGTATATGTCCGTTACGTTTATGCGGGGTCAATTAAGGAAGACATCCTCTTCTGCAAACCACTGGAAACCAGGACAACAGTAGAGGATATTTTTAAGGTACTGGACAGCTTTGTGACATCAAAAGGACTTTGGTGGTTAAGATGTGTTGGTATCTGTACTGATGGTGCAAAAGCCATGACAGGGAGACATAGTGGAGTGGTAACGCGGGTGCAAGCAGTTGCTTCCGACGCCACTTGGGAACACTGCAGCATCCACCGAGAGGCTCTTGCTTCCAAGGGAATGCCTGACAGCTTGAAAGACGTTTTGGACACTAAGGTGAAAATGGTTAACTTTGTTAAAGCAAGGCCCCTGAACTCTTGTGTATTTCCTTCACTATGCAATGATATGGGAAGCGACCATGTAACGCTTTTACAACATCCAGAAGTGCGCTGGTTATCAAGGGGAAAAGTATTGACATGTTTTTTTAATTGAGAGATGAGCTTAAAGTTTTCTTTAATGACCATAATTTTCACTTGTCTGACCGCTTGCATGATGAGTTTCTCACACGACTGGCCTATCTGGGTGATATTTTTTCTCGCCTGAATGATCTGAATCTAGGATTACAGGGACTCTCTGCAACTATATTCAATGTGCAGTACAACATTGAGGCTATGATTAAGAAGTTGGAGCTCTTCTCTGTCTGCATTAACAAGGACAACACACAGGTCTTTCCATCATTGTAAGATTTTTTGTGTGCAGGTGAACTCAAGCTTACGGACAATGTCAAATGTGATATAGCGAAGCACCTGACTGGGCTGGGTACGCAATTACGCTGGTACTTTCCCCAAACGGACACAAACAACTGGATTCGTTATCCCTTTCATGCCTCCAGTTCACTTACCGATATCTGAACAAGAGAGACTCATCAAAATTGCAACAAGCGGTTCTGTGAAAATGTTATTTAATCAGAAGCCACTGCCAGATTTCTGGATTGGGCTGTGCTCAGAGTTTCTTGCGTTGACAAATTGCGCTGTTAAGACACTGATGCCCTTTGCAACCACATACCTATGTGATAGTGGATTTTCGGCCTTCACTAGCATGAAAACTAAATACAGGCACAGACTGTGTGGAAAATCATTTAAGACTGAGACTCTCTCCAATACAACCCTACATTGCAGAGTTATGTGCATCCTTTCAAACACACCCTTCTCATTAACCTGTGGTGAGTTATTCACCATTTTTGAAGAACAAATAATGTTTTTTATGTAAGATGGCTAAATAAAGAGTCAAATTATTGATTATTATTATATTATTATTTGTGCCCTGGTCCTATAAGAGCTCTTTGTCACTTCCCACGAGCCGGGTTGTGACAAAAACTCACACTCATTCTTATGTTTAATAAATGCATCATATAGTGTGTGTGTGGCAGGCTTACAATGATGGAAAAAAAACAATATTTTAGAGTACGCTGACCCTGATGCTAGAGGGGGTATGCTGCTGGAGGTTGAATGTTTGAAGGGGTACGGGACTATAAAAGTTTGGGAACCACTGATCTAAGTGAATCACGGGAAAACACAGTTGGCATGAGTTATTCAGACAGTGCAGAGTAACACTCCGACTCTGCCTGATTAGATGTTCTCGCTAGTTAGTTTTCCCTGGAGAATCACTTCCCATAACAACACAGAAGCTACTCACTCAACAGATCTGTGAAGCTGAGCTGAGCATATACCGTATTCAGTTTGTGTGTGTGTGTGTGTGTGTGTGTGTGTGTGTGTGTGTGTGTGTGTGTGTGTGTGTTTGTGTGTGTGTTTGTGTGTGTGTGTGTGTGTGTGTGTGTGTGTGTGTGTGTGTGTGTGTGTGTGTGTGTGTGTGTGTGTGTGTGTGTGTGTGTGTGTGTGTGTGTGAGTTATTCAGTCATGTATCCGAGATAAAGCTAACACTCTCTGTCTGACCATGAGAGCCCTGTCTTGGTTGTGTCTGGAAGAGAAAGGCAGTCACTCACCTCGACCTGAGACCTCACTCTGCAGTACAGTATTGTTTCAAAACATAAGAGAAAAGGTCAGAACAGGCTTGATAAACAAACTCTGCATACTACAGCACTTCCTCCTCTATGGACACAGATACTAGGACAAAGATACTAGGACAGAGATACTAGGACAAAGATACTAGGACAGAGATACTAGGACACAGATACTAGGACAGAGATACTAGGACACAGATACTAGGACAGAGATACTAGGACTAAGATACTAGGACAGAGATACTAGGACAAAGATACTAGGACACAGATACTAGGACAGAGATACTAGGACAAAGATACTAGGACAGAGATACTAGGACACAGATACTAGGACAAAGATACTAGGACAGAGATACTAGGACAAAGATACTAGGACAGAGATACTAGGACACAGATACTAGGACAGAGATACTAGGACAAAGATACTAGGACACAGATACTAGGACAGAGATACTAGGACAAAGATACTAGGACAGAGATACTAGGACACAGATACTAGGACAAAGATACTAGGACAGAGATACTAGGACAAAGATACTAGGACAGAGATACTAGGACACAGATACTAGGACAAAGATACTAGGACAAAGATATTAGGACACAGATACTAGGACAGAGATACTAGGACAGAGATACTCCAAACAGAGATACTGAGAACACAGATTATGAGAACAGAGATACTAGGACATATATACTGATAACAGAGATACTGAGAACAGAGATACCAGGAGAGAGATAATGAGAACAGAGATATTACGAATAGAGATACTAAGAACAGATACTAGCACAGAGATACTAGGAACAGAGATACTGATGACAGAGATACTAAGAACAGAAATACTAGGAGAGAGATAATGAGAACAGAGATACAAAGAACAGAGATACAAAGAACAGATATACTAGGACAGATACTGGGAACTGAGATACTGGGAACAGAGATTCTGAGAACAGCAATACTAGGAAAGAGATACTGAGAACAGAGACACTGAGAACAGAGATACCAAGACAGAGATACTAGGAGAGAGATACTAGGAGAGAGATACTAGGACAGATATACTAGGACAGAGATTCTAGGACAGGGATACTAGGACAGGGATGCTAAGGACAGAGATACTAAGGACAGAGATACTAAGGACAAAGATACTCAAGTCCAAATAAACTGTTGTTGCCGCTTTCATCATCATTTGTGTTTTTGTTTTGCTGACTTGTAGCTATAATTGGGTCTGAATGTTTGAATATATATTTTTATTCAGAAATAATCTAATCTTGTATGGTAGGGGTTTAAGAGGATCGGAGAATACAATGAGTTCAAGGCCTTAAGCAGGCATCATTGAGCAGGCATCAGGGCCCAGTTTCCTTCCTACCAGGTCTGGTCCTGGGGCCATAGCCAGCTGTCATATGGAATCACAATCCATGCTTTTAATTAGCTTGTGTGTGTGTGTGTGTGTGTGTGTGTGTGTGTGTGTGTGTGTGTGTGTGTGTGTGTGTGTGTGTGTGTGTGTGTGTGTGTGTGTGTGTGTGTGTGTGTGTATACTAGGCCGGCTGTCTGGTTTTGCTCTGTGCTAGAGTGGGGTCAGCAACTGCTGCTAGAGACTTGAGGGCCACAAATCATCTCACTCACACTCCATGAATGGGCTGTGTGTCACAGATTTCTTCGTAATCAGACGATATAGCGAAATCCTCATGGGAGAAAGTGGACCAATACGCAGCGGGTTGCGTGTTCAACATCATCATTTATTAACTGAATGAGAACATGTGAAAATAAGAAAACAAGAACAACGAATGACAGTTTCGCAGGCTATACCTAGCAGTGCAAAAAACAACTACCCACAAAACACAAAGACAAACACACCCTATTATATAGGACTCCCAATCAAAGGCAACTCAACACACCTGCCTTCAATTGGGAGTCCAACCCCAATTAACTGTACATAGAAAAACAAACCTAGAACCTATACCAACAACTAACACCCCACTACACCACACACAAAACCCCAAAATACAAAACAAATATACCTCTGCCACGTCCTGACCAAAATATAATACAAATAATACCTAAATATTGGTCAGGACGTGACACTGTGTGTAGGGTAGGACTGCAGGCAGAGTAGAGCAGAGCCAGAGTACTACAGTATTATCTTCCCAGCAGGAGATCCAGTCATTTCTCCACTACCATCTGAGTATCTGGGCTCCAGTCATTTCTCCACTACCATCTGAGTATCTGGACTCCAGTCATTTCTCCACTACCATCTGAGTATCTGGACTCCAGTCATTTCTCCACTACCATCTGAGTATCTGGACTCCAGTCATTTCTCCACTACCATCTGAGTATCTGGGCTCCAGTCATTTCTCCACTACCATCGGAGCATCTGGACTCCAGTCATTTCTCCACTACCATCTGAGTATCTGGACTCCAGTCATTTCTCCACTACCATCGGAGCATTTGGGCTCCAGTCGTCTCTCCACTACACACACATTAAGATTAAGGTGAGGATGGAGATAGCATGGCTATGATGATGAACATCATCCTGTATACAGCCTGTCTACTCTAACACAAAAACGTGACCACAGTTAGCCGGTCATAAAAAAGGAATGAATAAGGCAGAGAGTTCCGTTTTCATCTCCTGCTGTTGACTCCAATAGGTCAGTTGCTAATGTCTCTGAGTGGTAATATCTGCCGTCTGACTGTGAGTGTGAGTGGTGGCAAGGTTAGGTGGGTTTCTCCTCAGCATGACAGAGGAAATGAAGGTTAATGGTGCCAACCCAGCACCATTAACCTTCACTCTCATAGTGGAGAGACTGGTTATGGTCCATGTCCCCTACAGTACCATCATCATACAGACAGTCGGTCATCACTCTCATAGTGGAGAGACTGGTTATGGTCCATGTCCCCTACAGTACCATCATCATACAGACAGTCTGTCATCACTCTCATAGTGGAGAGACTGGTTATGGTCCATGTCCCCTACAGTACCATCATCATACAGACAGTCTGTCATCACTCTCATAGTGGAGAGACTGGTTATGGTTCATGTCCCCTACAGTACCATCATCATACAGACAGTCTGTCATCACTCTCATAGTGGAGAGACTGGTTATGGTTCAGAGACATTACAGTGGGATGATGAGAGAGCATAGCCCACCAGGGCCGAGAGGAGGAGAGATGCGTATCTGTCTAGGCTGGGGACAGGAAATCACTGTTCACCTCCATGGCTGGCTGGCCGACTGGCTGGCTGAGGCAGCGTCTCAACACCTCTCACAGAATGCATGCCGACACACGCACCCATTGCACGCACGCACGCACGCACACACACACACACACACACACACACACACACAGGGCCTGATTGCAGCCGTTTGTTAATTGCTCAGGTTTATTTTGGTGGCTGCCCTCCTGCTAGTTATTTAGTATTTTGGTGCTCCTTTGCTTAATGAGGACTGGCACTAGACTCTCAATTCCTCCATCCACCCAGTCTCCCTCTCCCCTCTCCCTCCATCCCCTCTCCCTCCATCCTCTCCTCTCCCCTCTCCCTCCATCCCCTCTCTCTCCATCCCCTCCCCTTTACCTCCATCCCTTGTCCCCTCTTCTCCCTTCTCCCTCCATCCCCTCTCCGCTCTTCCCCCTTATCCCTCCATCCTCTCCCCTCTACCTCCATCCCCTCTCCTCTCCTCTCCTCTCCTCTCCTCTCCTCTCCTCTCCTCTCCTCTCCTCTCCCTCCATCCCCTCTCCCTCTCCCTCTCCCTTCATCCCATCCCCTCACCTCTCCAACCTCTCCCTTCTCCCTCAATCCCTTCAGGGAGGTAGTGAGAAGGGGTTGGGGTGGGTACAGTATGCATGTGCTGAGGTTATAATGCTGGTCTCAAGCACCTTTAGGCCTTGCAGAGCAAGGCCAAGCTACAGAGGTGGTTCAGTAGTCTCTCAAGGCATGTCCAGCCAGCTTGACTATGCTACAGTGCAGAGAGGTTACGCAGCCAGGGGGAGAGAGGAGAGGATAAAGGGAGAGGGGAGAGGATAGAGGATGGAGGTAGAGGGAAACTGGGTGGATGGAGGAGGGGAGAGAGGGAGAGAAGGGAGATTGTGGGCAGCTGTGCTGTTATTGATGCAGAGGAGGAGGTAAAGGAGGGAGAAAGAGAGAGATGGAGCAGGGTGAAGAAGGGAGGAAGGAGAAGAGTGAGAGAGAGAGAGGGAGAACAGCCAAGTGCCAGTCCTCATTAAGCAAAGGAGCACCAAAATACTAAATCACTAGCAGGAGGGCAGCCACCAAAATAAACCTGAGCAATTAACAAACGGCTGCAATCAGGCCCTGTGTGTGTGTGTGTGTGTGTGTGTGTGTGTGTGTGTGTGTGTGTGTGTGCGTGCGTGCGTGCGTGCGTGTGGTCATAAACCTGGAGACTAAGAGGGCTAGCTCCGTGTGTTCCAGAGGTCTTAGGTTCTCTGAGGACAGGAAGCTTACCAATGTGCTTTTACATAAAAGATACATCCAACTAAAGCACGGTGTATTTAGTGATACAATGTATAGTACCATTCAGTAAGAGTACAGTAGCATAGATTACAGTTCAGCCTGCCTGTTAGGGAGTCTCCAGCCTTTCAGAGGTTTTGACTTTGTAACTCAGGTCAGTGCTTTCAGGATATCTCCCTATGTCTGTCTGTCCGTCCATCATTCTGAGAGTGGCCCCTGCCCAGACCCACTGGCTGATGGGAAGAGTGTCCATTTCTGCCGAGTGTGTAAAATGTAATCTGTAATCTAGGGGCCAGAGCTGGAGAGGTAGAGGAGAGGCTGAGAGAGAGAGGAAGAGAAAGAGCTGGAGAGGTAGAGGAGAGGCTGAGAGAGAGAGGAAGAGAAAGAGCTGGAGAGGTAGAGGAGAGGCTGAGAGAGAGAGGAAGAGAAAGAGCTGGAGAGGTAGAGGAGAGGCTGAGAGAGAGAGGAAGAGAAAGAGCTGGAGAGGTAGAGGAGAGGCTGAGAGAGAGAGGAAGAGAAAGAGCTGGAGAGGTAGAGGAGAGGCTGAGAGAGAGAGGAAGAGAAAGAGCTGGAGAGGTAGAGGAGAGGCTGAGAGAGAGAGTAAGAGAAAGAGCTGGAGAGGTAGAGGAGAGGCTGAGAGAGAGAGGAAGAGAAAGAGCTGGAGAGGTAGAGGAGAGGCTGAGAGAGAGAGGAAGAGAAAGAGCTGGAGAGGTAGAGGAGAGGCTGAGAGAGAGAGGAAGAGAAAGAGAGCAGAGAGAGAGCAGAAAGAGAGAGAGAGCAGAGAGAGAGAGAGCTGACTGGTTGTGATGACGCAGGCAGACGCAGCCCTGATGATTTTTTTATTTTATTTTATTTCACCTTTATTTAACCAGGAAGTCTAGTTGAGAACAAGTTCTCATTTACAACTGCGACTTAGCCAAGATAAAGCAAAGCAGTGCGACAAAAAAAACAACACAGAGTTACACATGGGATAAACAAACGTACAGTCAATAACACAATAGAAAAATCTGCATACAGTGTGTGCAAAAGAAGTAACGAGGTAAGGCAATAAATAGGCCAATACAATTTAGCAATTAACACTGGAGTGACAGATGTGCAGATGAGGATGTGCAAGTAGAAATACTGGTGTGCAAAAGAGCAGAAAAACAAAAACAAATATGGGGATGAGGTAGGTAGTTGGTTGGATGGGCTATTTACAGATGGGCTGTGTACAGCTGCAGCGATCGGTAAGCTGCTCTGACAGCTGATGCTTAAAGTTAGGGAGATGTAAGTCTCCAACTTCAGTGATTTTTGCAATTCGTTCCAGTCACTGGCAGCAGAGAACTGGAAGGAAAGGCGGCCAAAGGATGTGTTGGCTTTGGGGGACAGAAAATGACCTGCTGGAGTGAAGTATACTTGCTGAAATATACCTGGTGGAGCGTGTGCTACGGGTGGGTGTTGCTATGGTGACCAGTGAGATGAGATAAGGCGGAGCTTTACCTAGCAAAGACTTATAGATGACCTGGAGCCAGTGGGTTTGACGAAGAATATGTAACGAGGACCAGCCAACAAGAGCATACAGGTCGCAGTGGTGGGTAGTATATGGGGCTTTGGTGACAAAACGGATGGCACTGTGATAGACTGCATCCAATTTGCTGAGTAGAGTGTTGGAGGCTATTTTGCAAATGACATTGCCGAAGTCAAGGATCAGTAGGATAGTCAGTTTTACGAGGGTATGTTTGGCAGCATGAGTGAAGGAGGCTTTGTTGCGAAATAGTAAGCCGATTCTAGATTTAATTTTGGATTGGAGATGCTTGAGCCTGTTACGACACCAATCCCGTTAGCGGGATTGAGTTTGACAATAGCCAGTGAAAAATCAGAGCGCCATATTCAAAACCACAAATCTAATAATTTCTATTTCTCAAACATAGGACTATTTTACACCATTTTATAGATACACTTCTCCTGAATCGAACCACGTTGTCCGATTTCAAAAAGGCTTTACAGCGAAAGCAAAACATTAGATTATGTTAGGAGAGTACACAGACACAAATAACCACACAGCCATTTTCAAAGCAACTACATGCATCACAAATACCCAAAACACAGCTAACTGAAGCACTAACCTTTGACGATCTTCATCAGATGACACTCCTAGGACATCATGTTACACAATACATGCATTTTTTGTTCGATAAAGTTCATATTTATATATAAAAACAGCATTTTACATTGGCGCATGACGTTCAGAAAATATTTTCCCTCAAATACTGCCGTTGAATCAGCACCACAATTTCCAAAAATACTTGTCATAAACGTTGATAAAATATTAAACTGTCATTCAAAGATGACCATCTCCTTTATGCGAACGCTGTGAAAGATTTCAAAAAAGCTTCACGAGGAAAGCACTCTGCAATAATCTGAGTACTGAGCTCAGAAAAATACACTAGGCTATACAGATAGCCGCCATCTTGGAGTCATCTAAAATCATACATTGCATTAGAAATATTCCCTTACCTTTGATGATCTTCATCAGAAGGCACTTCCAGGAATCCCAGGTCCACAATAAATGTTGTTTTGTTCGATAAACTCCATAATTTATGTCCAAATAACTCCTTGTTGTTCGCGCGTTCAGTTCATCTATTCCAAATGTAGGAAGCGCGTGGAAAATGTGACGATGAAAAGTTTTTAAAAATGTTGTATTTACGCTCGTTCAAACATGTCAAACGTTGTAAAACATCAATCTTTAGGGCCTTTAGAACGTGAAGATTCAGTAATATTTCAACCGGACCATTCCTGTGTCTTGAAAAACATTTTGGAACAGAGCTTCCTCTCTCGTGAATGCGCGCCAATGAAGTGATGTCCTTCCCTGGGTTACCAACTTCCCAGCCTTCTCATTCGATCTCTGTTCATTGTAGACGCCTCAAACAACTTTCTAAAGACTGTTGACATCTAGTGGAAGCCTTAGAAAGTGCACAATTATTACTACGTCACTGTGTGTTCAATAGGCAATGACTTGAAGAGAGCCCACGCATCTAGATTTCCACCTCCTGGTTGGATTTTTTCTCAGGTTTTTGCTTGCCATATGAGTTCTGTTATACTCACAGACATCATTCAAACAGTTTTAGAAACTTCAGAGTGTTTTCCATCCAAATCTACTAATAATGTGCATATCCTAGCTTCTGAGTTTGAGTAGGAGGCAGTTTAATATGGGCACATATGTTTTTCGAAATTGTCAATACTGCCCCCTATCCCTCAAGGGCTGTAAGAGGTTTTAATGTGAGTCTGGAAGGAGAACCTTAAGTCAGAACCGTCCAGAGTAGTGATGCTAGTCGGGCTGGAGGGTGTGGGCAGCGATTGGTTGAAGAGCATGCATTTAGTTTTACTAGCATTTAAGAGCAGTTGGAGGCCACGGAAGGAGTGTTGTATGGCATTGAAGCTCATTTGAAGGTTTGTTAACACAGTGTCCAAAGAAAGGCCAGATGTAACAGAATGGCGTCGTCTGTGTAGAGGTGGATCAGAGAATCACCAGCAGCAAGAGCGACATCATATAAATATATACAGAGAAAAGAGTTGATTACCAACCTCAGGCCCTGTTGTCTACTTAGAGCTCTGAGGTGATGGCTCACCTCAGTGAATGGAGGGGATTTTACACAAATCCACAATATTAAAAGGAGTTGGACTAAAGCAAGATCCAAAGCATAGGAAAAAGAGAATGTTCACTTACTGTTTCCCTCCTTCCAAAGTGATTATTTAATGTTTTCTCTCAGGTCACTGATCTTTGAGTACTGTGATTACTGTACTGTACTGTACTGTACTGTACTGTACTGTACTGTACTGTACTGTACTGTACTGTTGTGATCTCTGTAGGTGATTACTGTACTGTTGTGATCTATGTAGGTGATTACTGTACTGTTGTGATCTCTGTAGGTGATTACTGTACTGTTGTGATCTCTGTAGGTGATTACTGTACTGTTGTGATCACTGTACTGTTGTGATCTCTGTAGGTGATGACAGTGACTGACTGACAGGCCTGAGAGCTTCTTTAAGTGGCTCATCTGAGTGGCATGGTAACAGGCACCGACAGACAGTCATGTGCGATCACAGAATAGCAGTCTTCCACTGACGGCCTGCTACCCTGAAAATAAAATGTATTTGTGTGTGTGATGGAGTGTGTGTGATTGAAAATGTGTGAGTGTGCGTGCATGCCCATGACAACATACCAGTGAAGCCTAAAGAGTCAGTGGTCCTGTGAGACTGCAGAGAGTTCTGGAAGTCAGTGGTCCTGTGAGACTGCAGAGAGTTCTGGAAGTCAGTGGTCCTGTGAGACTGCAGAGAGTTCTGGAAGTCAGTAGTCCTGTGAGACTGCAGAGAGTTCTGGACGTCAGTGGTCCTGTGAGACTGCAGAGAGTTCTGGAAGTCAGTGGTCCTGTGAGACTGCAGAGAGTTCTGGAAGTCAGTGGTCCTGTGAGACTGCAGAGAGTTCTGGAAGTCAGTAGTCCTGTGAGACTGCAGAGAGTTCTGGAAGTCAGTGGTCCTGTGAGACTGCAGAGAGTTCTGGAAGTCAGTAGTCCTGTGAGACTGCAGAGAGTTCTGGAACTCAGTGGTCCTGTGAGACTGCAGAGAGTTCTGGAAGTCAGTGATCCTGTGAGACTGCAGAGAGTTCTGGAACTCAGTGATCCTGTGAGACTGCAGAGAGTTCTGGAAGTCAGTGGTCCTGTGAGACTGCAGAGAGTTCTGGAAGTCAGTGGTCCTGTGAGACTGCAGAGAGTTCTGGAAGTCAGTAGTCCTGTGAGACTGCAGAGAGTTCTGGACGTCAGTGGTCCTGTGAGACTGCAGAGAGTTCTGGAAGTCAGTGGTCCTGTGAGACTGCAGAGTTCTGGAAGTCAGTGGTCCTGTGAACAAGTGTGCCCCATTACAGTCAGCAGCCAAGGCTCTTAGCCTGATCAGTTTCTATGGCTTACCTACCAGCTGATCAATTCTCTTCAGGAGAGGACTCACACTTACTGTAAAGCTCAAACACACACTGTTTAAACAACTGTTTCAGAATGGTCAAAAGTGACATAATCATGGTTTTGGGAAGCGTCTCATTGATTCGGATTCTAATTTGCACCGTGACACAACCTTCAGTAACCAACTTCTGAATGCAGATACTGAACTTTCCAAAACTGCACAGTTGGCTACAATACATGGATGATCAGAGGTTAAATATAGTCTATTAGGGCTGTCTTTCAGAAGTATAACCCATACGTGCAGTACACCGTGCAGTGTTTGGGCTAGAATTTCCTTCCAACAGACACACAGACCCAGACAAACACACCGACCCATTAGAAAGGAAGAACAGAGAGATCGATAGACAGAGATAGACAGTTAGCTTCATGAGTCAGACAGACAGTCAGCTCCATCACAGACAGTCCGCTCCATCAGTCAGACAGACAGTCCGCTCCATCAGTCAGACAGACAGTCGGCTCCATCAGTCAGACAGACAGTCAGCTCCATCAGTCAGACAGACAGTCGGCTCCATCAGTCAGACAGACAGTCAGCTCCATCACAGACAGTCAGCTTCATCAGTCAGACAGACAGTCGGCTCCATCAGTCAGACAGACAGTCGGCTCCATCAGTCAGACAAACAGTCGGCTCCATCAGTCAGACAGACAGTCGGCTCCATCAGTCAGACAGACAGTCAGCTCCATCACAGACAGTCAGCTCCATCAGTCAGACAGACAGTCAGCTCCATCAGTCAGACAGACAGTCGGCTCCATCAGTCAGACAGACAGTCAGCTCCATCAGTCAGACAGACAGTCAGCTCCATCAGTCAGACAGACAGTCGGCTCCATCAGTCAGACAGACAGTCAGCTCCATCACAGACAGTCAGCTCCATCAGTCAGACAGACAGTCAGCTCCATCAGTCAGACAGACAGTCGGCTCCATCAGTCAGACAGACAGTCGGCTCCATCAGTCAGACAGACAGTCGGCTCCATCAGTCAGAGAGACAGTCAGCTCCATCACAGACAGTCAGCTCCATCAGTCAGACAGACAGTCAGCTCCATCAGTCAGACAGACAGTCAGCTCCATCAGTCAGACAGACAGTCGGCTCCATCAGTCAGACAGACAGTCAGCTCCATCAATCAGACAGACAGTCAGCTCCATCAGTCAGACAGACAGTCAGCTCCATCAGTCAGACAGACAGTTGGCTCCATCAGTCAGACAGACAGTCAGTTCCATCAGTCAGACAGACATTTGCTCCATCAGTCAGACAGACAGTCGGCTCCATCAGTCAGACAGACAGTCAGCTCCATCACAGACAGTCAGCTCCATCAGTCAGACAGATAGTCAGCTCCATCAGTCAGACAGACAGTCGGCTCCATCAGTCAGACAGACAGTCGGCTCCATCAGTCAGACAGACAGTCGGCTCCATCAGTCAGACAGACAGTCAGCTCCATCACAGACAGTCAGCTCCATCAGTCAGACAGACAGTCGGCTCCATCAGTCAGACAAACAGTCGGCTCCATCAGTCAGACAGACAGTCAGCTCCATCACAGACAGTCAGCTCCATCAGTCAGACAGACAGTCAGCTCCATCAGTCAGACAGACAGTCAGTTCCATCAGTCAGACAGACAGTCGGCTCCATCAGTCAGACAAATAGTCGGCTCCATCAGTCAGACAGACAGTCAGCTCCATCACAGACAGTAAGCTCCATCAGTCAGACAGACAGTCAGCTCCATCAGTCAGACAGACAGTCAGCTCCATCAGTCAGACAGACAGTCGGCTCCATCAGTCAGACAGACAGTCAGTTCCATCAGTCAGACAGACATTTGCTCCATCAGTCAGACAGACAGTCGGCTCCATCAGTCAGACAGACAGTCAGCTCCATCACAGACAGTCAGCTCCATCAGTCAGACAGACAGTCAGCTCCATCAGTCAGACAGACAGTCGGCTCCATCAGTCAGACAGACAGTCGGCTCCATCAGTCAGACAGACAGTCGGCTCCATCAGTCAGACAGACAGTAAGCTCCATCACAGACAGTCAGCTCCATCAGTCAGACAGACAGTCGGCTCCATCAGTCAGACAAACAGTCGGCTCCATCAGTCAGACAGACAGTCAGCTCCATCACAGACAATCAGCTCCATCAGTCAGACAGACAGTCAGCTCCATCAGTCAGACAGACAGTCAGCTCCATCAGTCAGACAGACAGTCGGCTCCATCAGTTAGACAGACAGTCAGTTCCATCAGTCAGACAGACATTTGCTCCATCAGTCAGACAGACAGTCGGCTCCATCAGTCAGACAGACAGTCAGCTCCATCACAGACAGTCATCTCCATCAGTCAGACAGACAGTCAGCTCCATCAGTCAGACAGACAGTCGGCTCCATCAGTCAGACAGACAGTCGGCTCCATCAGTCAGACAGACAGTCGGCTCCATCAGTCAGACAGACAGTCAGCTCCATCACAGACAGTCAGCTCCATCAGTCAGACAGACAGTCAGCTCCATCAGTCAGACAGACAGTCAGCTCCATCAGTCAGACAGACAGTTGGCTCCATCAGTCAGACAGACAGTCGGCTCCATCAGTCAGACAGACAGTCAGCTCCATCACAGACAGTCAGCTCCATCAGTCAGACAGACAGTCAGCTCCATCAGTCAGACAGACAGTCGGCTCCATCAGTCAGACAGACAGTCGGCTACATCAGTCGGACAGACAGTCGGCTCCATCAGTCAGACAGACAGTCCGCTCCATCAGTCAGACAGACAGTCAGCTCCATCAGTCAGACAGACAGTCAGCTCCATCAGTCAGACAGACAGTCAGCTCCATCAGTCAGACAGAGAGTCAGCTCCATCAGTCAGACAGACAGTCAGCTCCATCACAGACAGTCAGCTCCATCAGTCAGACATACAGTCCGCTCCATCAGTCAGACAGACAGTCAGCTCAGTGAGTCAGACAGACAGTCGGCTCCATCAGTCATACAGACAGTCAGCTCAGTGAGTCAGACAGACAGCTAGACACAGACAGTAGGAACAGTGTGGGTGTCTTGTTGAAAGCCCAGCAACATTAACTGAACACCCCATGATGCTTGATCTCTGTGTGTGTGTGTGTGTGTGTGTGTGTGTGTGTGTGTGTGTGTGTGTGCCTGTCTGATCTCAGCTTTCATGTGCTAATGCATTTTACTGTAAACAATGGTGAACCTGCATTAACTAAATGAACCCGCTCAGTGTGCAATCTGTTCCTAGAAAGACACCATTAGAGATTGGAGAAAATGTGTGTGTGTGTGTTTGTGTGTGTGTGTGCTTGCATGCATGCTTAAAGGACAATTCCACCACTTTATGACCAGTTATTATGTTGTTAGTATACATGCACTACTGTAAGATTTGATACACATTTTATTGTTTTACTGTTTTTGTTAGTCACACTGCAAAATTCCTTGTTTTTGTCATTTTTGAAGCTTCTGCATTGCCCTCGTCTACAGTATACTACAATTCCTAGGGTGCATTTCACCTCACAGGACGCAATGCTCCGCCCAGTCTGCAGTTAGCTTAGCTGGCTAGCAAGCCCAGATGAAGCTTATGTCATAAATTATGAGTGCTTTTGGGTTGTAATTATACTGAACATAAATATAAATGCAACATGCAACAATTTCAACAATTTTACTGAGTTACAGTTCATATAAGGAAATCAGTCAATTGAAATAAAATAATTAGGCCCTAATCTATGGATTTCACATGACTAGGCAGGTGCGCAGCCATGGGTCTGTCTGGGAGGGCATAGGCCCACCCACTTGGGAGCAAGGCCCAGTCAATCAAAATTTGTTTTTAATCCACTGTTCCCCGGTAAGCTGTCATTGTAAATAAGAATTTGTTCTTAACTGACTTGACTAGTTAAATAAAGGTTACATTTAAAAAATGTTTTTAAAAAAGCCGGATGTGAAGGTCCTGGGCTGCCGTGGTTACACGTGGTCTGCAGTTGTGAGGCTGGTTGAATGTCTGCCAAATTCTCTAAAATGACGTTGGAGGCGGTTTATGGTAGAGAACATTCAATTCTCTGGCAACAGCTCTGGTGGAAATTCTTGCAGTCAGCATGCCAATTGCACGCTCCCTCAAAACTTGAGACGTCTGTGGCATTGTGTTGTGTGACACAACTGCACATTTTAGAGTGGCCTTTTATTGTCCCCAGCACAAGGTGCTCCTCTGTAAGGTTCATGCTGTTTAATCAGCTTCTTGATATGCCACACCTGTCAGGTGGATGGATTATCTTGGCAAAGGAGAAATGCTCACAAACAGGGCCATAAACACATTTGTACACAACATTTAAGAGAAATAAGCTTTTAGTGTGTATGGAAAATTTTATTTCAGCTCATGAAACCTAAGACCAACACTTTACATGTTGCATTTATATTTTTATTCAGCATATATATTATAATGCTTGCATGAATATCACAATGATATTGTTCATGTCATTGTCACCAATCAACTGGATTACTCAACAATTTTTTTTAAAATATAGATTCTAATGAATGCTAACCATAAGTTACTGTCTTAAACAACAGTCCAATCAGCATGTAGGCCTGTTAGAACAACATTTAGAATGACATTTGCAGGCAAATCACTACAGAATCGAGGTCTCTCATGATTGAAGCCTGTATCTTTGGTGCTAACGTTAGCAATGCTAGCTAGCTAAGTAGCTAACCCTGCTGCATCTGGAGAAAAAAAATCAGCAATCAAAGCAAAAAAAACCTGAGAAACTGTACAAGCAACCATCCAACAACACTTTACACCTATTGGAACTAATAAAAAGTCTAATATTTACAAGTAATTCACTATAAAAATATATTTGGAAAGGGCACAATGGCCGCCAGAGCGGCAACTTCGTTGGTGATCGTGGGAGGGAATTTGCTGAATGGAATCATGGTTTGAGCCTTGAACAACAGAAAAATATTGGAGTAAGCCAACTATACAGTTGAAGTCAGAAGTTAACATACACTTAGACTGGAGTCATTAAAATTCGTTTTACAGTATTCACAGTATTTTCCCACCCAGCTGAAGCTAGGATATGCATATAATTTTGGATAGAAACCACTCTAAAGTTTCTAAAACTGTTAAAATAATGTCTGTGAGTATAACAGAACTGATATGGCAGGCGAAACCCCGAGGACAAACCATTAAAAAAAAGACATTTCAGCCTACCACTGTTTCCGATGGCTTTCATGTTTATTATGAGGCAAAGTCCTCCCAGATTGCAGTTCCTAGGGCTTCCACTAGATGTCAACAGTCTTTAGAAAGAGTTTCAGGCTGGTTTTTGGAAAAATTAGCTTGAAGTTGTAATTTTTCTAAGTGGCTCCCATTTTGGCTGTAGTGTTTCCATGTGCGTGGATGAAAGCGCGTTCTTTGTTATTTATCTCCGTTAATGAACATACTATTCTCCATCTTAAATTGTATTGTTTATTTACGTATTAGGGTACCTGAGGTTTGATTATAAACGTTGTTTGACTTGTTTTGCTAAGTTTATTGGTAACGTTTGGGATTCATTTTGTATGCATTTTGAAGGAGGGAAACTGGTGGATTATTGAATGAAGAGCGACAGATAAACTGAGTTTTATGGATATAAAGAAGGACTTTATTGAACAAAATTACAATTTTTAATGTAACTGGGACCTTTTGGAGTGCCAACAGAAGAAGATCTTCAAAGGTAAGGCATTTGTTATATCGCTATTTCTGACTTTCGTGTCGCACCTGCCTGGTTGAAAAATGTTTTTCACACATTTGTATGCGGGGAGCTGTCCTCAGATAATCGCATGGTATGCTTTCGCTGTAAAGCCTTTTTGAAATCTGACACAGCGGCTGGATTAACAAGAAGTTAAGCTTTATTTTGATGTATTACACTTGTATTTTCATGAATGTTAAATATTTATATTTCTGTAATTTGAATTTCACGCTCTGCAATTTCCCCGGATGTTGTCAAGGTGTCCCGCTAGCGGCACGTCTAGCCATAACAAGTTTTAACAAACTATAGTTTTGGCAAATTGGTTAGGACATCTACTTTGTACATGACACAAGTCATTTTTCCAACAATTGTAATTACCCTGTTGAGGATAGGGGGCAGTATTTTCACGGCCCGATTAAAAAACGTACCCAAATTAAACTGGTTACTACTCTTTCCCAGAAACTAGAATATATATAATATTAGTAGATTTGAATAGAAAACACTCTGAAGTTTCTAAAACTGTTTGAATGGTGTCTGTAAGTATAACATAACTCATATGGCAGGCAAAAACCTGAGAAAGATTCAACCAGGAGGTGAAGGATCTGAGAATTGTAGTTCTTCTTTCTAGTCCCTTTCGAAGCTACAGTATTTGTGGCTCCCATTGGCTGTCAAAAGACTTCAGAAAGTTGTTTGAGTATTGTTGTAAATTCACCGGAGGTTTTTGGTGGGAATACATTATCTGAACATCACACGCCAACGTAAACTGCTCTTTTTGGATATAAATATGAACTTGATCGAACAAAACATACATGTATTGTGTAACATGATGTCCTAGGAGTGTCATCTGATATAGATCGTCAAAGGTTAGTGCTTCATTTAGCTGTGTTTTGGGTTTTATTGACACATGTCCTTGCTTGGAATATGGCTGTGTGGTTATTTTGGTCTATGTACTCTCCTAACATAATCTAATGTTTTGCTTTCGCTGTAAAGCCTTTTTGAAATCGGACAATGTGGTTGGATTAAGGAGAAGTGTATCTTTAAATTGTGTAAAATAGTTGTATGTTTGAGAAATTGAAATTATTGGATTTTTGAGGTTTTGTATTTCGCGCCACGCTGTCCATTAGCGGAACGTCTGTCCTCAACAGGTTTTAACAGACAGATTATTTCACCTATAATTCACTGTATCACAATTCCAGAGAGTCAGAAGTTTACATACACTAAGTTGATTGTGCCTTTAAACAGCTTGGAAAATTCCAAACATTATGTCATGGCTTTAGAAGCTTCTGATAAGCTAATTGACATCATTTGAGTCAATTGGAGGTGTACCTGTGGATGTATTTTAAGGCCTACCTTCAAACTCAGTGCCACTTTGCTTGACATCATGGAAAAAATCAAAAGAAATCAGCCAAGACCTCAGGAAAAAAATTGTAGATCTCCACAAGTCTGGTTCATCCTTGGAAGCAATTTCCAAACACCTGAAGGTATCACGTTCATCTGTACAAACAATAGTACGCAAGTATAAACACCGTGGGACCATGCAGCCATCATACCACTCAGGAAGGAGACGCGTTTTATCTCCTAGAGATGAACATACTTCGGTGCGAAAAGTGCAAATCAATCCCAGAACAACAGCAAAGGACCTTGTGAAGATGCTGGAGGAAACAGGTACAAAAGTATCTATATCCACAGTAAAACGAGTCCTATATTGACATAACCTGAAAGGCCGCTCAGCAAGGAAGAAGCCACTGCTCCAAAACCGCCATAAAAAAGCCAGACTATGGTTTACAACTGCACATGGGGACAAAGATTGTACTTTTTGGAGAATTGTCCTCTGGTCTGATGAAACGAAAATAGAACTGTTTGGCCATAATGACCATTGTTATGTTTGGAGGAAAAAGGGGGATGCTTGCAAGCCGAAGAACATCATCCCAACCGTGAAGCACAGTGGTGGCAGCATCATGTTGTAGGGGTGCTTTGCTGCAGGAGGGACTGGTGCACTTCACAAAATAGATGGCTTCATGAGGAAGAAATATTATGTGGATATATTGAAGCAACATCTCAAGACATGTCAGGAAGTTAGAGCTTGATCGCAAATGGGTGTTCAAAATGCCAAGCGTACTTCCAAAGTTGTGGCAAAATGGCTTAAGGACAACAAAGTCAAGTTATTGGAGTGGCCATCACAAAGCCCTGACTTCAATCCTATAGAAAATTTGCTGTCAGAATTGAAAAAGCGTGTGCGAGCAAGGAGGCCTACAAACCTGACTCAGTTACACCAGCTCTGTCAGGAGGAATGGGCCAAAATTCACCCAACTTATTGTGGGAAGCTTGTGGAAGGCCATCCAAAACATTTGACCCAAGTTAAACAATTTGAAGGCAATGCTACCAAATACTAATTGAGTGTTTGTAAACTTCTGACCCACTGGGAATGTGATGAAAGAAATAAAAGCTGAAATAAATCATTCTCTCTACTATTATTCTGACATTTCACATTCTTAAAATAAAGTGGTGATCATAACTGACCTAAGACAGGGATTTTTACTAGAATTAAATGTCAGGAATTGTGAAAGCTGAGTTTAAATGTAGTTGGCTAAAGTGTATGTAAACTTCTGACTTCAACTGTAAGTGTTACTCTATAGGTTTTTGAGCATCTATTTAAAATATTTACAGATGTTATTAGACAAAGATAACCAGAACAAAATGTATTGGGCTCCCGATTGGTGCAGCACTCTAAGGCACTGTATCTCAGTGCTAGAGGCCTCACTACAGATCCTGGTTCGATTCCAGACTGTATCACAACCGGCCGCGATTGGGAGTCTCGTAGGGCGGCGCACATTTGGCTGTTCGGGTTTGGCTGGGGTAGGCCGTCATTGTAAATAAGGTAAATAAGAATTTGTTCTTAACAGACTTGCCTAGTTACATAAATAAAATATCAGGGAGTTCCAATACGATCAGAAGCAGTGGGCTGCAGTGAGGTAGATGGATGCAGTGTGAGGAGTTGCAGCAGGGGACATGTTTTTCCATTTCCAAAGTGTAACCCAATGCTATCAGCTCCCTTTACTATCCAGCACCACGGGTATGTGTGTAATGAAAGATGGACAGAGGGAGAGAGGGAGAGAGAGAGCATCTAGTTGTCATAGCGACATATGCGGAAGATGATGATGAAGCTGCAGACCCCGTAGTACTAAACCCTCTGGTAATTACACATACACCCACTACAGGCCCTGCTACTACCAACGCTCGAGTCATTAGAGCATCACACATACACCCACTACAGGCCCTGCTACTACCAACGCTCGAGTCATTAGAGCATCACACATACACCTACTACAGGCCCTGCTACTACCAACGCTCGAGTCATTAGAGCATCACACATACACCCACTACAGGCCCTGCTACTACCAACGCTCGAGTCATTAGAGCATCACACATACACCCACTACAGGCCCTGCTACTACCAACGCTCGAGTCATTAGAGCATCACACATACACCCACTACAGGCCCTGCTACTACCAACGCTCGAGTCATTAGAGCATCACACATACACCTACTACAGGCCCTGCTACTACCAGCGCTCGAGTCATTAGAGCATCACACAGCTGAGAGCAGACTTATCAGACTCAATCATTGTCATTGTCCATTGGAGATTGTACCCCCTCTGTTCCTCTCTTCCTCTCTCCTCCATTTATCCCCCCATCCCTGCCAGCCTCAGGCCTCCATTTATCCCCCCATCCCTGCCAGCCTCAGGCCTCCATTTATCCCCCCATCCCTGCCAGCCTCAGGCCTCCATTTATCCCCCCATCCCTGCCAGCCTCAGGCCTCCATGTATCCCCCATCCCTGCCAGCCTCAGGCCTCCATTTATCCCCCCATCCCTGCCTTTCTCAGGCCTCCATTTATCCCCCCATCCCTGCCAGTATCAGGCCTCTATTTATCCCCCTATCCCTGCCAGTATCAGGCCTCTATTTATCCCCCATCCCTGACAGCTTCAGATCCCTTTACCCTTTACACTCTTTCGTGTGTGTGTGTGTGTGTCGTGAAACAACCCACCCTAAGCTCACCCACATGCCATCTATAAAACAGGTTATTCTTTGGCCAGACATGTTAAAGAGAGACAGAGGACCAAATGTGTTCTCCTCAGTGAAACTATGAGGAAGACAAGAGAGAGTGTTAGATTGAAGAGATGAGACAGAAGACTGTAGACAGACAGCCACACAGCAGGGGAGCATTAAATGTGTTGAAGTATGTCTTGTCTACTGGATTCAGTATATATATAGTTTTGAATGGATATGGTAACTGTCAGCAAGGCAATAGCTCTGTAGGGAGGAAGAGGAGTAGGGGGAAGAGGAGGAGGAGGAGGAAGGGAAGAGGAGGGGGAAGAGGAGGAGGAGGGGAAGAGGAGGGGGAAGAGGAGGAGGGGGAGGATGAGGAGGAGGGGGGAAGAGGAGGAGGAGGAAGAGGAAGAGGAGAGGATAGTTGCATAAGGTACATTCTTTTTCCATGGTTTTCTAATACAGAAATTGGACCTAGAGATTGTGATTTATAAACAATGTTCTTTTCATTCATTTTGATCTCTAAAGAAACGGATGTGGTTGAACACTTTTTAAGACAGAGAAAAGAGAACATGTTTATGATGATGGAGTGCATTTCACATGGCTTGTTCTACTGAGACAGACATAGTCATTTGTGTTTTGACAGAGATATTTTATTGAGCCTAAATGAAGATTGAAAAAACATTATCTGTTCACACCACACTTGGAAGGATTGTGAATTTAGAGCCGACTACCTTTGAAACACTTACATATTGGAAACACTTACAAATTGGGCCACTGACTTGTGTCAGCAGAAGCTTTATAAAGAACAAATATTCTCTCTCTCTCTCTCTCTCTCTCTCTCTCTCTCTCTCTCTCTCTCTCTCTCTCTCTCTCTCTCTCTCTCTCTCT
>NW_021823525.1:0-38553 GCF_901001165.1 Salmo trutta | reverse complement strand
GACTAGACAAGAGTCTGGATACTGTGAGTACACACTAGTAATTACACTAGCTTTACTGACCCTGGACTAGACAAGAGTCTGGTCTGGATACTGTGAGTACCACACGCTAGCTTTACTGACCCTGGACTAGACACGAGTCTGGTCTGGATACTGTGAGTACCACACGCTAGCTTTACTGACCCTGGACTAGACAAGAGTCTGGTCTGGATACTGTGAGTACCACACACGTAATTACACTCGCTTTACTGACCCTGGTCTAGACAAGAGTCTGGATACTGTGAGTACCACACACTAGTAATTACACTAGCTTTACTGACCCTGGACTAGACAAGAGTCTGGATACTGTGAGTACCACACACTAGTAATTACACTAGCTTTATTGACCCTGGACTAGACAAGAGTCTGGTCTGGATACTGTGAGTACCACACACTAGTAGTTACACTAGCTTTACTGACCCTGGACTAGACAATGGTCTGGATACTGTGAGTACCACACGCTAGCTTTACTGACCCTGGACTAGATACGAGTCTGGTCTGGATACTGTGAGTACCACACGCTAGCTTTACTGACCCTGGACTAGACAAGAGTCTGGTCTGGATACTGTGAGTACCACACTAGTAGTTACACTAGCTTTACTGACCCTGGACTAGACAAGAGTCTGGTCTGGATACTGTGAGTACCACACGCTAGCTTTACTGACCCTGGACTAGACACGAGTCTGGTCTGGATACTGTGAGTACCACACGCTAGCTTTACTGACCCTGGACTAGACAAGAGTCTGGTCTGGATACTGTGAGTACCACACACTAGTAATTACACTCGCTTTACTGTCCCTGGTCTAGACAAGAGTCTGGATACTGTGAGTACCACACACTAGTAATTACACTCGCTTTACTGTCCCTGGTCTAGACAAGAGTCTGGATACTGTGAGTACCACACACTAGTAATTACACTAGCTTTACTGATCCTGGACTAGATCAAATCAAATCAAGTTTATTTATATAGCCCTTCGTATTTCAGCTGAAATCTCAAAGTGCTGTACAGAAACCCAGCCTAAAACCCCAAACAGCAAGCAATGCATGTGAAAGAGGCACGGTGGCTAGGAAAAACTCCCTAGGAAAAACTCCCTAGAAAGGCCAAAAACCTAGGAAGAAACCTAGAGAGGAACCAGGCTATGAGGGTGGCCAGTCCTCTTCTGGCTGTGCCGGGTGGATATTATAACAGAACATGGTCAAGATGTTAAAATGTTCATAAATTACCAGCATGGTCAAATAATAATAATCATTGTAGTTGTCGAGGGTGCAACAAGCACGTCCAGTGAACAGGTCAGGGTTCCGTAGCCGCAGGCAGTTGAAACTGGAGCAGCAGCATGGCCAGGTGGACTGGGGACAGCAAGGAGTCATCATGCCAGGTTGTCCCGAGGCATGGTCCTAGGGCTCAGGTCCTCCGAGAGAAAGAAAGAAAGAGAGAATTAGAGAGAGCATATTTACATTCACACAGGACACCGGATAAGACAAGAGAATACTCCAGATGAAACAGACTGACCCTAGCCCCCCGGCACATAAACTACTGCAGCATAAATACTGGAGGCTGAGACAGGAGGGATCAGAAGACACTGTGGCCCCATCCGATGATACCCCCGGACAGGGCCAAACAGGCAGGATATAACCCCACCCACTTTGCCAAAGCACAGCCCCCACACCACTAGAGGGATATCTACAACCCACCAACTTACCGTCCGAAGACAAGGCCACAAAAATCTCCGCCATGGCACAACCCAAGGGGGCGTCAACCCAGACAGGAAGACCACGTCAGTGGCTCAACCCACTCAAGTGACGCACCCTCCCATGGACGGCATGGAAGAACACCAGTAAGTCAGTGACTCAGCCCCTGTAAAAGGGTTAGAGGCAGAGAATCCCAGTGGGAAGAGGGGAACCGGCAAGGCAGAGACAGCAAGGGCGGTTCGTTGCTCCAGCCTTTCCGTTCACCTTCACACTCCTGGGCCAGACTACACTTAATCATAGGACCTACTGAAGAGATAAGTCTTCAGTAAAGACTTAAAGGTTGAGACTGAGTCTGCGTCTCTCACATGGGTAGGCAGACCATTCCATAAAAATGGAGCTCTATAGGAGAAAGCCCTGCCTCCAGCCGTTTGCTTAGAAATTCTAGGGACAATTAGGAGGCCTGCGTCTTGTGACCGTAGCGTACGTGTAGGTATGTACGGCAGGACCAAATCGGAAAGATAGGTAGGAGCAAGCCCATGTAATGCTTTGTAGGTTAGACAAGAGTCTGGTCTGGATACTGTGAGTACCATACACTAGTAATTACATCGGTGTCTCTTTGTTTCTGGGTATTACAATGTTATCTCTGTGTGTGTGGTGTGTGGTGTGTGTGTGTGTGTGTGTGTGTGTGTGTGTGTGTGTGTGTGTGTGTGTGTGTGTGTGTGTGCGTGCGCAGGGAGAACGACATCTCGTCGGTTCTAGATCATACGTTCTGCGTGGAACACAGTGCCTTCGGGAAGTTCCTTCAACACGAGCTGAAACCCAACGGTCAAAACGTCCCGGTAACCGAGGACAACAAGAAGGAGTACGTCAAGCTCTACGTGACCTGGAGGTTCATGAGAGGCATCGAGGCTCAGTTCTTAGCTCTGCAGAAAGGATTCAGCCAACTGATACCTCAACACCTCCTCAAACAGTTTGACCACAAGGAGCTGGAGGTACCTGTCTGTCTGTCTGTCTGTCTGTCTGTCTGTCTGTCTGTCTGTCTGTCTGTCTGTTACAGTTGAAGTCAGAAGTTTACATACACCTTAGCCAAATACATTTAAACTCAGTTTTTAACAATTCCTGACATTTAATCCTAGTAAAAATTCCCTGTCTTATGTCAGTTAGGATCACCACTTTATTGCCTTTAAATTGTTTAACTTGGGTCAAACGTTTCAGGTAGCCTTCCACAAGCTTCCCACAATAAATTGGGTGAATTTTGGCCCATTCCTCCTGACAGAGCTGGTGTAACTGAGTCAGGTTTGTAGGCCTCCTTGCTCGCACACACTTTTTCAGTTCTGCCCGCACATTTTCTATAGGATTGAGGTCAGGGCTTTGTGATGGCCACTCCAATACCTTGACTTTGTTGTCCTTAAGCCATTTTGCCACAATTTTGGAAGTATGCTTGGGGTCATTGTCCATTTGGACAATACTTGCGTACTATTGTTTGTACAGATGAACGTGGTACCTTCAGGCGTTTGGAAATTGCTCCCAAGGATGAACCAGACTTGTGGAGGTCTACAATTTTTCTTCTGAGGTCTTGGCTGATTTCTTTTGATTTTCCCATGATGTCAAGCAAAGAGGCACTGAGTTTGAAGGTAGGCCTTGAAATACATCCACAGGTACACCTCCAATTGACTCAAATGATGTCAATTAGCCTATCAGAAGCTTCTAAAGCCATGACGTCATTTTCTGGAATTTTCCAAGCTGTTTAAAGGCACAGTCAACTTAGTGTATGTAAACTTCTGACCCACTGGAATTGTGATACAGTGAATTATAAGTGAAATAATCTGTCTGTAAACAATTGTTTGAAAAAATAATTGTGTCATGTACAAAGTAGATGTCCTAACCGACTTGCCAAAACTATAGTTTGTTAACAAGAAATGTGTGGAGTGGTTGAAAAATGAGTTTTAATGAATCCAACCTAAGTGTATGGAAACTTCAGATTTCAACTGTATACCTGTCTGTAATACCTGTCTGTCTGCCTTTCTGGCTGGCTGGCTGGCTGGCTGGCTGTTATACCTGCCTCTCCTCTCTAATTGATCATCTGAGGCCTGTCTAACTGTCTCTCTAGTGTATAATTGGAGGCCTGTCTCTCTCTAGTGTATAATTGGAGGCCTGTCTCTCTCTAGTGTATAATTGGATGCCTGTCTCTCTCTCTCTAGTGTATAATTGGAGGCCTGTCTCTCTCTAGTGTATAATTGGAGGCCTGTCTCTCTCTCTCTTGTGTATAATTGGAGGCCTGTCTCTCTCTCTCTAGTGTATAATTGGAGGCCTGTCTTCCTGTCTCTCTCTAGTGTATAATCGGAGGCCTGTCTGTCTGTAGTGTATAATCTGAGGCCTGTCTCTCTCTAGTGTATAATCGGAGGCCTGTCTCTCTCTCTCTAGTGTATAATCGGAGGCCTGTCTTCCTGTCTCTCTCTAGTGTATAATTGGAGGCCTGTCTTCCTGTCCCACTCTAGTGTATAATTGGAGGCCTGTATTCCTGTCTCTCTCTAGTGTATAATTGGAGGCCTGTCTTCCTGTCTCTCTCTAGTGTATAATCGGAGGCCTGTCTCTCTCTCTCTAGTGTATAATTGGAACCCTGTCTTCCTGTCTCTCTCTAGTGTATAATTGGAGGCCTGTCTTCCTGTCTCTCTAGTGTATAATTGGAGGCCTGTCTTCCTGTCTCTCTCTAGTGTATAATTGGAGGCCTGTCTCTCTCTCTCTAGTGTATAATTGGAGGCCTGTCTCTCTGTCTCTCTCTAGTGTATAATCGGAGGCCTGTCTTCCTGTCTCTCTCTAGTGTATAATTGGAGGCCTGTCTCTCTCTAGTGTATAATTGGAGGCCTGTCTTCCTGTCTCTCTCTAGTGTATAATTGGAGGCCTGTCTTCCTGTCCTCTCTAGTGTATAATTGGGGGCCTGTCTCTCTCTAGTGTATAATTGGAGGCCTGTCTTCCTGTCTCTCTCTAGTGTATAATTGGAGGCCTGTCTTCCTGTCTCTCTCTAGTGTATAATTGGAGGCCTGTCTCTCTCTAGTGTATAATTGGAGGCCTGTCTATCTGTCTCTCTCTAGTGTATAATTGGAGGCCTGTCTCTCTCTAGTGTATAATTGGAGACCTGTCTCTCTCTAGTGTATAATTGGAGGCCTGTCTCTCTCTAGTGTATAATTGGAGGCCTGTCTCTCTCTAGTGTATAATTGGAGGCCTGTCTTCCTGTCTCTCTCTAGTGTATAATCGGAGGCCTGTCTATCTGTCTCTCTCTAGTGTATAATTGGAGGCCTGTCTATCTGTCTCTCTCTAGTGTATAATTGGAGGCCTGTCTCTCTCTAGTGTATAATTGGAGGCCTGTCTCTCTCTAGTGTATAATTGGAGGCCTGTCTCTCTAGTGTATAATTGGAGGCCTGTCTCTCTGTCTCTCTCTAGTGTATAATTGGAGGCCTGTCTCTCTCTAGTGTATAATTGGAGGCCTGTCTCTCTGTCTCTCTCTAATGTATAATTGGAGGCCTGTCTTCCTGTCTCTCTCTAGTGTATAATTGGAGGCCTGTCTTCCTGTCTCTCTCTAGTGTATAATTGGAGGCCTGTCTCTCTCTAGTGTATAATTGGAGGCCTGTCTTCCTGTCTCTCTCTAGTGTATAATTGGAGGCCTGTCTCTCTCTAGTGTATATTTGGACACCTGTCTCTCTCTAGTGTATAATTGGAGGCCTGTCTCCCCTGTCCTCTCTCTAGTGTATAATTGGAGGCCTGTCTTCCTGTCTCTCTCTAGTGTATATTGGAGACCTGTCTTCCTGTCTCTCTCTAGTGTATAATTGGAGGCCTGTCTCTCTCTCTCTAGTTGATAATCGGAGGCCTGTCTTCCTGTCTCTCTCTAGTGTATAATGGAGGCCTGTCTATCTGTCTCTCTCTAGTGTATAATTGGAGACCTGTCTTCCTGTCTCTCTCTAGTGTATAATTGGAGCCCTGTCTTCCTGTCTCTCTCTAGTGTATAATTGGAGACCTGTCTTCCTGTCTCTCTAGTGTATAATTGGAGGCCTGTCTCCCTGTCTCTCTCTAGTGTATAATTGGAGGCCTGTCTTCCTGTCTCTCTCTAGTGTATAATTGGAGACCTGTCTTCCTGTCTCTCTCTAGTGTATAAATTGGAGACCTGTCTTCCTGTCTCTCTCTAGTGTATAATCGGAGGCCTGTCTTCCTGTCTCTCTAGTTGATAATCGGAGGCCTGTCTTCCTGTCTCTCTAGTTGATAATCGGAGGCCTGGGAAGATAGACCTATCAGATTGGAAGTCTAACACCCGTTTGAAGCACTGTGCTGTGGACAGTAATGTGGTTTGCTGGTTCTGGGAGGCTGTGGAGAGCTTCAGTGAGGAGAGGAGAGGACGACTACTGCAGTTTGTTACTGGTTCTACCAGAGTTCCACTACAGGGATTCAAGGCACTACAGGGTGGGTCGCCACGCACACCCCGCATCCTGCACTATGAACAAAGAACAGAGATAACTAGAATGTGTTGGTGTTCTAGAACAGCAATAACTAGAATGTGTTCTAGAACAGCTATAAGTAGAATGTGTTCTAAAAACAGCAATAACTAGAATGTGTGTGTGTTCTAGAACAGTGATAACTAGAATGTGTTGGGTGTTCTAGAACAGTGGATAACTAGCATGTGTTGGTGTTCTAGAACAGCAATAACTAGAATGTGTTCTAGAACAGCTATAAGTAGAAGTGTTTCTAGAACAGCAATAAACTAGAATGTGTGTGTGTTCTAGACCAGTGATAACTAGAATGTGTGTGTTGTTAGAAATGTGGGTGTGTGTTCTAGAACAGTGATAACTAGAATGTGTGTGTGTTCTAGAACAGTGAAACTAGAATGTGTGTGTGTTCTAGAACAGTGATAACTAGAATGTGTTTGTGTTCTAGAACAGTGTAACTAGAATGTGTGTGTGTTTCTAGAACAGTGATAACTAGAATGTGTGTGTGTTCTAGAACAGTGATAACTAGATGTGTGTGTGTAAGGTTCTACAGGTTCAGCAGGCCCAAGGCTGTTCACCATCCATCTGATAGAGGCCAACACAGACAACCTACCCAGGCACACACATGGTAAGAACACACACACACACACACACACACACACCACACACACACACACACACACACACACACACACACTGCCCACGGATTCTCCTCTTCCTCTTTGCTGAAAAACCATCTCAACCAGAGGAAGAAACCCATCCATCAGAGAGTATGACATGCAGTACCCGTTCTGACCACACAGCATCAGATACCTGGTCTACCATACTGAGACAGAGAGGTGCTGTTTCACTGTCAGACAGCATCAATACATGGTCTACACATACTGAGACAGAGAGGTGCTGTTTCACTGTCCAGACAGCATCAGATAGATGGTCTACACATACTGAGACAGAGAGGTGCTGTTTCACTGTCGCAGACAGCATCAGATACATGGTTCTACACATACTGAGACAGAGAGGTGCTGTTTCACTGTCCAGACAGCATCAGATACACGGTCTACACATACTGAGACAGAGAGGTGCTGTTTCACTGTCCAGACAGCATCAGATAGATGGTCTACACATACTGAGACAGAGAGGTGCTGTTTCACTGTCCATACAGCATCAGATAGATGGTCTACACATACTGAGACAGAGAGGTGCTGTTTCACTGTCCAGACAGCATCAGATAGATGGTCTACACATACTGAGACAGAGAGGTGCTGTTTCACTGTCCAGACAGCATCAGATACATGGTCTACACATACTGAGACAGAGAGGTGCTGTTTCACTGTCCAGACAGCATCAGATACCTGGTCTACACATACTGAGACAGAGAGGTGCTGTTTCCACCTGTCCAGACAGCATCAGATACATGGTCTACACATACTGAGACAGAGAGGTGCTGTTTCACTGTCCAGACAGCATCAGATACATGGTCTACACATACTGAGACAGAGAGGTGCTGTTTCACTGTCCAGACAGCATCAGATAGATGGTCTACACATACTGAGGACAGAGAGGTGCTGTTTCACTGTCCAGACAGCATCAGAGAGGTTCTGTTTCACTGTCCAGACAGCATCAGATACGTGGTCTACACATACTGAGACAGAGAGGTGCTGTTTTCACTGTCCAGACAGCATCAGATACATGGTCTACACATACTGAGACAGAGAGGTGCTGTTCCACTGTCCAGACAGCATCAGAGAGGTGCTGTTTCACTGTCCAGACAGCATCAGATACATGGTCTACACATACTGAGACAGAGAGGTGCTGTTTCACTGTCCATTTAACTCTGTAACTGTTTTAAAGTCACCATTGGCTTCATGGTGAAATCCCTGAGCAGTTTCCTTCCTCTCCGTTAACTGAGTTAGGAAGGACGCCGTATCTTTGTAGTGACTGGCTGTATTGATACACCATCCAAAGTGTAATTAATAACTTCACTATGCTCAAAGGTTTGATTCTGTGTTTGAAATTCACTGCTGGACTGAGGGACCTTCCAGATAATTGTATGTGTGGGGTACAGAGATGAGGGAGTCATTCAACAACGATGTAAAACACTATATACACAGTATTATTGCACAGAGTGAGTCCATGTAACTTATTGTGTGACTTGTTCAGCACATTTCTACTCCTGAACTGATTTAGAACATAACAAAGGGGTTTAATAGTTATCGACTCTAGACATTTCAGCTTTTAATTTTGAATTGATTTGTAAAAACATAATTCCACTTTGACATTATGGGGTATTAGTGTGTCACTGGCCTTCACACAATCAGCATTTCATCCAATTAAAATTCAGGCTGCGACTGAATACTTTCTGAAGGTTCTGTACATCACTGGATATTAATCTCTCTCTCTCTCTCTCTCTCTCTCTCTCTCTCTCGCCCCTCCCTCCCTCTCTCTCTCTCTCGCCCTCCCTCCCTCTCTCTCTCGCCCTCCCTCCCTCCCTCTCTCTCTCGCACGCCCTCCCTCTCTCTCTCGCACGCCCTCCCTCTCTCTCTCTCTCTCGCACTCCCTCCCTCTCTCTCTCGCCCTCCCTCCCTCTCTCTCTCTCCCTCCCTCCCTCCCTCCCTCTCTCTCTCTCTCGCCCTCCCTCCCCCCTCCCTCTCTCTCTCCTCCCTCCTCCCCTCCCTCTCTCTCTCTCTTGCCCCTCTCTCTCTCTCCCTCCCTCTCTCTCTCTCCTCCCTCCCTCTCCCTCCCTCCCTCTCTCTCTTGCCCTCCCTCTCTCTCTCGCACGCCCTCCCTCCCTCCCTCTCTCTCTCCCTCTCTCCTTTAGTTTTAACAGAATAGATATCCCTCCCTACGAGTCGTACGAGAAACTTTATGAGAAACTGCTGACGGCCGTGGAGGAAACTTGCGGCTTCGCTGTGGAGTGATACACACACCACACACACACCACACACACACACCACACACACACACACGGCACCCTGCATAACCCCGCCCCTACAGAACTACTATTGACCATCACAGGACAATACCACCTTTGCCCCTCCCATCCCGACCAGCCTGATCTCCAGGGGAACCGTCGTCGTGGCCGGTTTGTTACCATGGTTGCATGATCCGGGGACGTCGTGGCTTCCTGTATTTTAGAGGTTTTTCAGATTTTGAAGAAACGTTTTTTATCCTTCAGTTTTATCGAGCTATGATGTCACTCTTCAGAAACAACCAATGACTTTGATTCTGTCTCCAATCACACGCAGTCTCTGTACAGGATGAGCCAATCAGAGACGATCTGAGCTGAAAGCTGATTGATTGATTGATTAATGTTAATGCTTCATGTTTAACCACTGGTGTGGTGTGGTGTGTGTGTGTGTGTGTGTGTGTGTGTGTGTGTGTGTGTGTGTGTGTGTGTGTGTGTGTGTGTGCGTGTGTGTGTGGTGTGTGCGTGCGTGCGTGCGTGCGTGCGTGCGTGTGTGTGTGTGATGGTATTGAGTCTGTCTCTCTGATAATTATTTTATTTATTTACTGTGATGATGATGATACTGACCTGCTGCTACTCTACAGAGACAGACCCCCCTCACCCCTCCTCTCATCCCTCCTTCTTTCGTCTCCTCCCTCCCTCTCTCTCTCCTCTCCTCCCTCTCTCTCTCCTCTCATCTCTCATCTCTCCTCCTCTCCTCTCCTTCTCTCCTTCTCTTCTTTCCTCTCATCCTCCCTCATCCTTGTTTGGGTTCCTCTGGGTCTGACAAACAGACTGGCTGTGAGCTCCACAATAATCTAACCTGTCTCACTCCCCAGCCTGTCTCACTCCCTAGCCTGTCTCACTCCCCAGCCTGTCTCACTCCCCAGCCTGTCTCACTCCCCAGCCTGTCTCACTCCCCAGCCTGTCTCACTCTCCAGCTTGGTCTCACTCCCCAGCCTGTCTCACTCCCCAGTCTGTCTCACTCTCCAGCTTGTCTCACTCCCCAGCCTGTCTGAAATATGCAATAAACCCCCAAACTTCCACCGCTCCCTCCATCTCTTTCCCTCCCTCCCTCCCTCCCTCCCTCCTTTCTTCCTTTCCTCTCCCTCCCTCCCTCCCTCCCTCCCTCCCTTCTCTCCCTCCATCCCTCTCTCTCTCCATCTCTCTGTGTCCCTCCCTCTCTCCCTCCCTCTCTCCCTCCCGCCCTCCCTCCCTCCTGCCATCCCTCTCTCTCCATCTCTCCCTCCCTCTCTCCCTCCATCCCTCTCTCCATCTCTCCCTCCCCCTCCATCCCTCTCTCCTCTCCATCTCTCCCTCCCTCTCTCCCTCTCTCTCCCTCCCCTCCCCCTCTCCCTCCCTCCCCCTCTCCCTCCCTCCCTCTCTCTCTCTCTCCCTCCCTCCCTCCCTCTCTCCCTCTCTCCCTCCCTCCCTCTCCTGAACAGACATGAGGTTGTGGAATGGTTACTATGGTTGTGTTTCTGTTTCTCCCTGAATGAGTGAATCCCAACCGTCGTTAAACCTCCATAGAAACAAATGAAATCAAACTAAATGTTGAAGGTCAAAAAAGAAGATGAAGACTGGACGTTGGTGGACCGTAACAGAGGACTGCACTCGCATGATGAGTGACCTCTGACCTGAGACCTGATGCCTTGAGGCCTTTAGCTCAGTGGGCTACAGGACCAGGACTCCCAGTACTGCAGTATGAGTGACCTCTGACCTGAGGCCTTTAGCTCAGTGGGCTACAGGACCAGGACTCCCAGTACTGCAGTATGAGTGACCTCTGACCTGATGCCTTTAGCTCAGTGGGCTACAGGACCACGACTCCCAGTACTGCAGTATGAGTGACCTCTGACCTGAGGCCTTTAGCTCAGTGGGCTACAGGACCGCGTCTCCCAGTACTGCAGTATGAGTGACCTCTGACCTGAGGCCTTTAGCTCAGTGGGCTACAGGACCGCGTCTCCCAGTACTGCAGTATGCGTGACCTCTGACCTGATGCCTTTAGCTCAGTGGGCTACAGGACCAGGACTCCCAGTACTGCAGTATGAGTGACCTCTGACCTGAGGCCTTTAGCTCAGTGGGCTACAGGACCAGGACTCCCAGTACTGCAGTATGAGTGACCTCTGACCTGAGGCCTTTAGCTCAGTGGGCTACAGGACCACGACTCCCAGTACTGCAGTATGAGTGACCTCTGACCTGAGGCCTTTAGCTCAGTGGGCTACAGGACCAGGACTCCCAGTACTGCAGTATGAGTGACCTCTGACCTGAGGCCTTTAGCTCAGTGGGCTACAGGACCACAACTCCCAGTACTGCAGTATGAGTGACCTCTGACCTGAGGCCTTTAGCTCAGTGGGCTACAGGACCACGACTCCCAGTACTGCAGTATGAGTGACCTCTGACCTGAGGCCTTTAGCTCAGTGGGCTACAGGACCAGGACTCCCAGTACTGCAGTATGAGTGACCTCTGACCTGAGGCCTTTAGCTCAGTGGGCTACAGGACCAGGACTCCCAGTACTGCAGTATGAGTGTGTTGGTAACAGTGGAGAGGTTGTTCGTTGTGTAAAGATGGAAGCAGAGTATTGTAACTTCCTGGCTACTAACATTAATGACAAAATACTGTGTAAATAAGATTCTATTAAAGAAACTAAATTGAAAATAAAGTCAAAAGTGTTCTGCCATGTCTTTATTCTGGAGAACAACTGGTGCAAATCAAAATGGAGGATTCATGAGAAAAGCCTTAACATTCACTACACACTGACATAGACCCATTATAAGGAGGGGTTATTAATACACACTGACATAGACCCATTATAAGGAGGGGTTATTAATACACATAGACCCATTATAAGGAGGGGTCATTAATACACACTGACATAGACCCATTATAAGGAGGGGTCATTAATACACATAGACCCATTATAAGGAGGGGTTATTAATACACACTGACATAGACCCATTATAAGGAGGGGTTATTAATACACATAGACCCATTATAAGGAGGGGTTATTAATACACATAGATCCATTATAAGGAGGGGTTATTAATACACATAGACCCATTATAAGGAGGGGTTATTAATACACATAGACCCATTCTCTATAAGGAGGGGTTATTAATACACATAGACCCATTATAAGGAGGGGTTATTACTACACATAGACCCATTATAAGGAGGAGTTATTAATACACACTGACATAGACCCATTATAAGGAGGGGTTATTAATACACATAGACCCATTATAAGGAGGGGTTATTAATACACATAGACCCATTATAAGGAGGGGTTATTAATACACATAGACCCATTATAAGGAGGGGTTATTAATACACATAGACGCATTATAAGGAGGGGTTATTAATACACATAGACCCATTATAAGGAGGGTTATTAATTCACATAGACCCATTATAAGGAGGGGTTATTAATACACATAGACCCATTATAAGGAGGGGTTATTAATACACATAGACCCATTATAAGGAGGGGTTATTAATACACATAGACCCATTATAAGGAGGGGTTATTAATACACACTGACATAGACCCATTATAAGGAGGGGTTATTAATACACATAGACCCATTATAAGGAGGGGTTATTAATACACATAGACCGATTATAAGGAGGGGTTATTAATACACATAGACCCATTATAAGGAGGGGTTATTAATACACATAGACCCATTATAAGGAGGGGTTATTAATACACACTGACATAGACCCATTATAAGGAGGGGTTATTAATACACATAGACCCATTATAAGGAGGGGTTATTAATACACATAGACCCATTATAAGGAGGGGTTATTACTACACATAGACCCATTATAAGGAGGGGTTATTAATACACACTGACATAGACCCATTATAAGGAGGGGTTATTAATACACATAGACCCATTATAAGGAGGGGTCATTAATACACATAGACCCATTATAAGGAGGGGTTATTAATACACATAGACCCATTATAAGGAGGGGTTATTACTACACATAGACCCATTATAAGGAGGGATTATTAATACACACTGACATAGACCCATTATAAGGAGGGGTTATTAATACACATAGACCCATTATAAGGAGGGGTTATTAATACACACTGACATAGACCCATTATAAGGAGGGGTTATTAATACACGCTGACATAGACCCATTATAAGGAGGGGTTATTAATACACATAGACCCATTATAAGGAGGGGTTATTAATACACATAGACCCATTATAAGGAGGGGTTATTAATATACGCTGACATAGACCCATTATAAGGAGGGGTTATTAATACACATAGACCCATTATAAGGAGGGGTTATTAATACACATAGACCCATTCTCCATAAGGAAGGGTTATTAATACACGCTGACATAGACCCATTATAAGGAGGGGTTATTAATACACACTGACATAGACCCATTATAAGGAGGGGTTATTAATACACATAGACCCATTATAAGGAGGGGTTATTAATACACATAGACCCATTATAAGGAGGGGTTATTACTACACATAGACCCATTATAAGGAGGGGTTATTAATACACATAGACCCATTATAAGGAGGGGTTATTAATACACATAGACCCATTATAAGGAGGGGTTATTAATACACGCTGACATAGACCCATTATAAGGAGGGGTTATTAATTCACATAGACCCATTATAAGGAGGGGTTATTAATAAACATAGACCCATTCTCTATAAGGAGGGGTTATTAATACACATAGACCCATTATAAGGAGGGGTTATTAATATGCTGACATAGACCCATTATAAGGAGGGGTTATTAATACACATGGCCCATTATAAGGAGGGGTTATTAATACACATAGACCCATTATAAGGAGGGGTTATTAATACACATAGACCCATTATAAGGAGGGGTTATTACTACACATAGACACATTCTCTATAAGGAGGGGTTATTAATACACATAGACCCATTATAAGGAGGGGTTATTAATACACATAGACATGTTATTAAAAACAAACATTCCCTGAATCTCATTGCTGATATGACATGTATGACTGAATGTATATTATACAGTATAATATGTATAACTGAATGTATAGTATACAGTATAAGATGTATAACTGAATGTATAGTATACAGTATAAGATCTATAACTGAATGTATAGTATACAGTATAATATGTATAACTGAATGTATAGTATACAGTATAAGATGTATAACTGAATGTATAGTATACAGTATAAGATCTATAACTGAATGTATAGTATACAGTATAATATGTATAACTGAATGTATAGTATACAGTATAATATGTATAACTGAATGTATAGTATATCAAAATCAAATCAAATCAAATTTATTTATATAGCCCTTCGTACATCAGCTGATATCTCAAAGTGCTGTACAGAAACTCAGCCTAAAACCCCAAACAGCAAGCAATGCATGTGAAAGAAGCACGGTGGCTAGGAAAAACTCCCTAGGAAAAACTCCCTAGAAAGGCCAAAAACCTAGGAAGAAACCTAGAGAGGAACCAGGCTATGATACAGTATAAGATGTATAACTGAATGTATTGTATACAGTATAATATGTATACCTGAATGTATAGTATACAGTATAATATGTATAACTGAATGTATAGTATACAGTATAATATCTATAACTGAATGTATAGTATACAGTATAATATGTATAACTGAATGTATAGTATACAGTATAATATCTATAACTGAATTTATAGTATACAGTATAATATGTATAACTGAATGTATAGTATACAGTATAATATCTATAACTGAATGTATAGTATACAGTATAAGATGTATAACTGAATGTATAGTATACAGTATAATATGTATAACTGAATGTATAGTATACAGTATAATATCTATAACTGAATGTATAGTATACAGTATAATATGTATAACTGAATGTATAGTATACAGTATAATATCTATAACTGAATGTATAGTATACAGTATAATATGTATAACTGAATGTATAGTATACAGTATAATATCTATAACTGAATGTATAGTATACAGTATAAGATGTATACCTGAATGTATAGTATACAGTATAATATGTATAACTGAATGTATAGTATACAGTATAATATGTATAACTGAATGTATAGTATACAATATAAGATCAGACGTTTGTTAAAATATATATTCTTAAACCTGTATGTTTGGCTAATGTTCTTTGTTAAATATGCATTTTAAATGTATCATTCAACTTCCGTATATGTTTTAGTATAATTGGAAAAGTTAAAAGAAAAAAAAAAAAAAAAAGCAATAATGAACCGTAACGTTTTGTGGTAGGAACCTTGATCTATGTACCTTGGTAATCAGGGGACTGATAACAACGACGGACCAGGAAGCGACATTTTCGAAATAACGAAGAAATGCGAAAATGTTTATAAACTTTTTTAAATGCAGTGAGAATTCTAATATTGTTTTCAACCAGTATTTATCAGATTAGTGTCGTTTCACAAGAAAGAGGGACCTTCCGTCTGTAACTAGGAAGTTGGACCATAGAGGTGTCGTCGCTGTGCTGTCCGCCATGTGGGGGGAGATCGACCCTGGTCCCGAGTCCAGTCCGCCTGTCAGCGATGAACCGGTGGCCTGCAGACAGCCCGACCCCCGGGGACCACAGCCCGACCCCCGGCGACCACGGCCCGACCCCCGGCGACCACGGCCCGACCCACAGCCCGGTCCCAGGGGAACCGAACCAGCTTCTAGCTGCTCTGCAACCGCCAACACCGAGGAGGACGAGCCGCAGGAGAACCAGGTGAGAAGTAGCAACAAGGAGAGAGATAGTGACGTAAACAACCAGATGTTACCAAAGATATTGATGACTACCCTCCATTCATCTGTCATGTTAATGTGTGAACTAGATAGCAACCAACCGGTGAAGGACAGGGAATTTTTACATTTTAGTCATTTAGCAGACGCTCTTATCCAGAGCGACTTACAGTAGTGAATGCATACATTTCATACATAAAAGATCCCAGCGGTGTGTGTGTGTGTTTCCCCAGGCGGATCTCAGCGGTGTGTGTGTGTGTGTTTCCCCAGGCGGATCTCAGCAGTGTGTGTTTCTTCCCAGGCGGATCTCAGCGGTGTGTGTGTGTCTCTTCCCAGGCGGATCCCAGCGGTGTGTGTGTGTGTCTCCTCCCAGGCGGATCCCAGCGGTGTGTGTGTTTCCCCAGGCAGATCTCAGCGGTGTGTGTGTGTGTTTCCCCAGGCAGATCTCAGCGGTGTGTGTGTGTGTTTCCCCAGGCGGATCTCAGCGGTGTGTGTGTGTGTGTCTCCTCCCAGGCGGATCTCAGCGGTGTGTGTGTGTTTCTTCCCAGGCAGATCTCAGCGGTGTGTGTGTGTGTCTCCTCCCAGGCGGATCTCAGCGGTGTGTGTGTGTGTGTGTTTCCCCAGGCGGGTCTCAGCGGTGTGTGTGTGTGTTTCCCCAGGCAGATCTCAGCGGTGTGTGTGTGTTTCCCCAGGCGGATCTCAGCGGTGTGTGTGTCTCCTCCCAGGCAGATCCCAGCAGTGTGTGTGCCATGGTGGAGGTGGTGGCTGTGAGTGGTAGCCAGGTGAAGAGCCAGCAGGTAGGTGAGGCAGAGCTGACCTTAACCCAGCGGAGAGAGGAGCTGCTCGGACAGTACCGGACCAAGCCCCTGGTGTTTCTGGAGCGATACCAGGTACCTCTTTGGTCTCAGTTTGGTCTCCCCCTGATTAAATAAAACCTTAGAAAAGTTAAATATGTTTGAAATCTATTTTTCTAGACACATTTTTTTACACGTATTGTTTTGGAGACATGAATGCTTTGCCATCTCGTTCACTTCCTGTATTCACACAGTATCTCTGTATCTGAAACTGGCCTGAGTACGACTTGGTTTTATATAGAGGATGATATATGGCCAACACCTGCTCTATCCTGGGCCTCTAACCTTCTCCCCCAGGGCCTCCAACCTTCTCCCCCAGGGCCTCTAACCCTCTCCCCCAGGGCCTCTAACCCTCTCCCCCAGGGTCTCTAACTCTCTCCCCCAGGGCCTCTAACCTCTACCCTTTTCCCCAGGGCCTCTAACCTCTAACCCTCTCCCCCAGGGCCTCTAACCCTCTCCCCCAGGGTCTCTAACCCTCTCCCCCAGGGCTTCTAACCCTCTCCCCCAGGGCCTCTAACCTCTAACCCTCTCCCCCAGGGCCTCTAACCTCTAACCCTCTCCCCCAGGGCTTCTAACCCTCTCCCCCAGGGCCTCTAACCTCTAACCTTCTCCCCCAGGCCCTCTAACCCTCTCCCCCAGGGCCTCTCCCCCTCTCCCCCAGGGCCTCTAACCTCTAACCTTCTCCCCCAGGGCCTCTAACCCTCTCCCCCAGGGCCTCTCCCCCAGGGCCTCTAACCTCTACCCTTCTCCCCCAGGCCCACCTGAAGCCTCAGCACCTGTCATCGTTCTGCCATCTGATTTCTGACCCCCGGGCGCAGTACTACTGCCGTGAGGTGAGACGGAGAGCAGCGGGACGCTCTAACAGGACCCGGGTTCGCAACCAACGCTACGCCGCCCTCAGGGAGCTGCAGAGGGGTGAGCCGAGCAACCAATCACAGACCCTGGTACTCAGCCTAGCAACCAATCACAGACACCCTGGTACTCAGCCTAGCAACCAATCACAGACACCCTGGTACTCAGCCTAGCAACCAATCACAGACACCCTGGTACTCAGTCTAGCAACCAATCACATACCCTGGTACTCAGCCTAGCAAGCAATCACAGACCCTGGGACTCAGCCTAGCAACCAATCACAGACCCTGGTACTCAGCCTTGCAACCAATCACAGACCCTGGTACTCAGCCTTCAGGACCAATCACAGACCCTGGTACTCAGCCTAGCAACCAATCACAGACCCTGGGACTCAACCTAGCAACCAATCACAGACCCTGGTACTCAGCCTAGCAACCAATCACAGACACCCTGGTACTCAGCCTAGCAACCAATCACAGACCCCGGTACTCAGCCTAGCAACCAATCACAGACACCCTGGTACTCAGTCTAGCAACCAATCACAGACACCCTGGTACTCAGTCTAGCAACCAATCACAGACACCCTGGTACTCAGCCTAGCAACCAATCACAGACACCCCGGTACTCAGCCTAGCAACCAATCACAGACACCCTGGTACTCAGCCTAGCAACCAATCACAGACACCCTGGTACTCAGCCTAGCAACCAATCACAGACCCTGGTACTCAGTGATTGGTGCTGAAGACTGAGTATCAGGTATGTTCTCTGTTTAGTGAGTCCTCCAGATCAGAGGCAGTAGGGATGACCAGGGATGTTCTCTGTTTAGTGAGTCCTCCAGATCAGAGGCGGTAGGGACGACCAGGGATGTTCTCTGTTTAGTGAGTCCTCCAGATCAGAGGCGGTAGGGACGACCAGGGATGTTCTCTGTTTAGTGAGTCCTCCAGATCAGAGGCGGTAGAGATGACCAGGGATGTTCTCTGTTTAGTGTGTCCTCCAGATCAGAGGCAGTGGGGATGTTCTCTGTTTAGTGAGTCCTCCAGATCAGAGGCAGTAGGGACGACCAGGGATGTTCTCTGTTTAGTGAGTCCTCCAGATCAGAGGCAGTGGGGATGTTCTCTGTTTAGTGAGTCCTCCAGATCTGAGGCAGTAGGGACGACCAGGGATGTTCTCTGTTTAGTGAGTCCTCCAGATCAGAGGCAGTAGGGATGACCAGGGATGTTCTCTGTTTAGTGAGTCCTCCAGATCAGAGGCAGTGGGGATGTTCTCTGTTTAGTGAGTCCTCCAGATCAGAGGCAGTAGGGACGACCAGGGATGTTCTCTGTTTAGTGAGTCCTCCAGATCAGAGGCAGTAGGGATGACCAGGGATGTTCTCTGTTTAGTGAGTCCTCCAGATCAGAGGCAGTAGGGATGACCAGGGATGTTCTCTGTTTAGTGAGTCCTCCAGATCAGAGGCAGTAGGGATCAAATCAAATTTCAAATCAAATGTATTTATATAGCCCTTCTTACATCAGCTGATATCTCAAAGTGCTGTACAGAAACCCAGCCTAAAACCCCAAACAGCAAGCAATGCAGGTGTAGAAGCACGGTGGCTAGGAAAAACTCCCTAGAAAGGCCAGAACCTAGGAAGAAACCTAGAGAGGAACCAGGCTATGAGGGGTGACTAGGAAAAACTCCCTAGAAAGGCCAAAACCAAGGAAGAAACCTAGAGAGGAACCAGGCTATGAGGGGTGGCCAGTCCTCTTCTGGCTGTGCCGGGTGGAGATTATAACAGAACATGGCCTAGATGTTCAAATGTTCATAAATGACCAGCAGGATCAAATAATAATAATCATAGTAGTTGTCGAGGGTGCAACAAGTCAGTAACACAAGAGTAAGTGTCAGTTGGCTTTTTCATAGCCGATCTTTGAGAGTATCTCTACCGCTCCTGCTGTCTCTAGAGAGTTGAAAACAGCAGGTCTGGGACAGGTAGCACGTCCGGTGAACAGGTCAGGGTTCCATAGCCGCAGACAGAACAGTTGGAACTGGAGCAGCAGCACGGCCAGGTGAACTGGGGACAGCAAGGAGTCATCAAGCCAGGTAGTCCTGAGGCATGGTCCTAGGGCTCACGTCCTCCGAGAGAAAGAAAGAAAGAGAAAGAGAGAATTAGAGAGAGCATATTTAAATTCACTCATGTCTCTAACCACCCCAGAGGGCCAGTACTTCAGCGAGGACCAGATGAGAAGCCGGGAGCCCCTACTGTATGAGCAGTACATCGGCCAATACCTGACTGAGGAGCAGCTGTTACATTGCTCCCTCGAGGCCATGCAGGGAGGAGCAGGGGAGGAGCGGGGCCCGGGGGGAGCAGAGGGGGGGACTGGCCCACCTCCTCCTCAACTCCTACCAGGAGAGACTGATCCAGAGCCGGCTGCAGGAGGAGCAGGACAGGGAGGAGGAGGCACTGGAGGAGGAAGAGGGAGAGGAAGAGGGTAAGATACACAGCATCACCAGACGTACGTTCAACAAGGAAGTAGTTTGACGACATTCACTACGGTTGGCTAACAGTTTGAGAAGGTAGTCTGCAGCAAAGGTAAGTGATTCACTACGGTTGGCTAACAGTTTGAGAAGGTAGTCTGCAGCGAAGGTAAGGGATTCCCTACGGTTGGCTAACAGTTTGAGAAGGTAAGGGATTCACTACAGTTGGCTAATAGTTTGAGAAGGTAGTCTGCAGCGAAGGTAGTGATTCACTACGGTTGGCTAACAGTTTGAGAAGGTAGTCTGCAGCGAAGGTAAGGGATTCACTACGGTTGGCTAACAGTTGGAGAAGGTAGTCTGCAGCGAAGGTAAGGGATTCACTACGGTTGGCTAACAGTTTGAGAAGGTAGTCTGCAGCGAAGGTAAGGGATTCACTACGGTTGGCTAACAGTTTGAGAAGGTAGTCAGCAGCGAAGGTAAGGGATTCACTACGGTTGGCTATCAGTTTGAGAAGGTAGTCTGCAGTGAAGGTAAGGGATTCACTACGGTCGGCTAACAGTTTGAGAAGGTAGTCTGCAGCGAAGGTAAGGGATTCACTACGGTTGGCTAACAGTTTGAGAAGGTAAGGGATTCACTACAGTTGGCTAATAGTTTGAGAACGTAGTCTGCAGCGAAGGTAAGTGATTCACTACGGTTGGCTAACAGTTTGAGAAGGTAGTCTGCAGCGAAGGTAAGGGATTCACTACGGTTGGCTAACAGTTTGAGAAGGTAAGTGATTCACTATAGTTGGCTAACAGTTTGAGAAGGTAGTCTGCAGCGAAGGTAAGTGATTCACTACGGTCGGCTAACAGTTTGAGAAGGTAGTCTGCAGCGAAGGTAAGGGATTCTGATCACGTCTCTGTGTGTCTCACGGTACTGTGTGTGTGTATGTGTGTGTGTGTCTCTGTGTGTGTGTGTGTGTGTGTGTGTGTGTGTGTGTGTGGTCCCTCCAGCTGGAGGGTTGGGAGCAGAGGGCTATGAACCAACACCCCAGGAGAAAGCACTGCTCAGGGACGAGTTCATCACTCTGATGTACCAACGCTTCCTGGACGGACACGACAAAGACTTTAACTACAGGTTAGTAGCTGGCTAACTAAATTACTAACTGGGTAGACTGACTAAATTACTAACTGGGTAGACTAACTGGGTAGACTAACTAAATTACTAACTGGGTAGACTAACTGGGTAGACTAACTAAATTACTAACTGGGTAGACTAACTGGGTAGACTAACTAAATTACTAACTGGGTAGACTAACTGGGTAGACTAACTAAATTACTAACTGGGTAGACTAACTAAATTACTAACTGGGTAAACTAACTAAATTACTAACTGGGTAGACTAACTAAATTACTAACTGGGTAGACTGACTAAATTACTAACTGGGTAGACTAACTGGGTAGACTAACTAAATTACTAACTGGGTAGACTAACTGGGTAGACTAACTAAATTACTAACTGGGTAGACTAACTGAATTACTAACTGGGTAGACTAACTGGGTAGACTAACTAAATTACTAACTGGGTAGACTAACTAAATTACTAACTGGGTAGACTAACTGGGTAGACTAACTGAATTACTAACTGGGTAGACTAACTGGGTAGACTAACTAAATTACTAACTGGGTAGACTAACTGGGTAGACTAACTAAATTAACAACTGGGTAGACTAACTGAATGAATGACTGACGAACCAACTACTTTACCAGCTGTGTTGCAGTGGACAGCCTGAACTACTTTACCAGCTGTGTTGTGTTGCAGTGGACAGACTGAACTACTTTACCAGCTGTGTTGCAGTGGACAGACTGAACTACTTTACCAGCTGTGTTGTGTTGCAGAGGACAGACTGAACTACTTTACCAGCTGTGTTGCAGTGGACAGACTGAACTACTTTACCAGCTGTGTTGCAGTGGACAGACTGAACTACTTTACCAGCTGTGTTGTGTTGCAGTGGACAGACTGAACTACTTTACCAGCTGTGTTGCAGTGGACAGACTGAACTACTTTACCAGCTGTGTTGCAGTGGACAGACTGAACTACTTTACCAGCTGTGTTGTGTTGCAGTGGGGAGACTGAACTACTTTACCAGCTGTGTTGCAGTGGACAGACTGAACTACTTTACCAGCTGTGTTGTGTTGCAGTGAAGTGGATGGGAATCCCGACTACGACAACCTGGACATCGTCAACAGAGATGCAGAGGAGAAGTACTTCGATGAGGATGATGAGGAGGAGGAAGAGGAGGATGAGGAGGAGGAGGAGGAGGAGATGACTGTAGTTATGATGTCATGACAGCAGCTGTCATTTGGACTGTAAATACGATAGCTTCTGTAATAACTAAACTATGTTCCTACTCTGTTCTCATCACATTCATGTAATATTCAGTTTGTATGGATGGCAATAAATCATGTATGTTTACCTACGTTGTTAGCCAGTTTAACTAGTTCCTAACTAATTCCTTAGTTCTTGTTTGGACCCTGCTGACAACACTGGCCACTGAAGTATTTCTGAATGAGGCAGAGAGCTGATTGTAACTGAGTCAGCGACTCAATGAAGAGTTAGTATTTCTGAATGAGTCAGAGAGCTGATTGTAACTGAGTCAGCGACTCAATGAAGAGTTAGTATTTCTGAATGAGTCAGAGAGCTGATTGTAACTGAGTCAGCGAGTCAATGAAGAGTTAGTGTTTCTGAATGAGTTAGAGCTGATTGTAACTGAGTCAGCGACTCAATGAAGAGTTAGTATTTCTGAATGAGTCAGAGCTGATTGTAACTGAGCGACTCAAATGAAGTTAGTATTTCTGAATGAGTCAGACAGCTGATTGTAACTGAGTCAGCGACTCAATGAAGAGTTAGTATTTCTGAATGAGTCAGAGAGCTGATTGTAACTGAGTCAGCGACTCAATGAAGAGTTAGTATTTCTGAATGAGTCAGAGAGCTGATTGTAACTGAGTCAGCGACTCAATGAAGAGTTAGTATTTCTGAATGAGTCAGAGAGCTGATTTGTAATATTTCAAAGGGCTGAAAACAGGTGGAAATTGTGTTCCAGGAGTGAAATCGGTTCCATTTTTATTTCCGAGGGATTTTTTCAGTTTCCATTAATGGCGGACAACACGTTCAGGGATTGAAATTCAACTAGCAAATGAATCCTATAAATGAACAGTGCTCATGATTTCCCCGCCCATGTAATACCGCTCATTATGGTTCGCCAGACCAGTCTTCTATTCAACCAATAAGGCACGAGGGGGTGTGATATATGGCCAATATACCACGGCTAAGGGTTGTTCTTAGGCACGACGCAACGCGGAGTGCCTGGAGACATCCCTTAGCCGTGGTATATTGGCCATATATCACAAACCCTCCGAGGTGCCTTGTTGCTTTTATAAACTGGTTATCAATGTAAATTAGAACAGTACAGATAAATGTGTTGTCATACCTGTGGTATACCACGGCTTTCAGCCAATCAGCATCCAGGAGCCAAACTAGCCGGTTTATAATGGGCATATTCGATGATGCTGAGGTAAAGGCCCATCACGCCATCAGGTGAAAGCAGGGAGGAAGAAGCACCCTTCTCAAATCAAACCGTAATCTGTGCTGCTCTGTCATTTTGTCAACCATGCAGCATTGTCCAGAAACATCTCTTTTCCATTAAATTAACCCGACATCAACCCAATTGAGATGGTTTGGGATGACCACAGAGTGAAGGAAAAGCAGCCAACAAGTGCTCAGCATATGTGGGAACACCTTTATTTAACTAGGTAGGCCAGTTGAGAACAAGTTCTCATTTACAACTGCGACCTGGCCAAGATAAAGCAACATTACTCATCCTAACCTTTATTTATTTAATATATATATTCTAAATTCCATTCTGTTACTTCTAGATTTGTGTGTATTGTTGTGTATTGTTAGATATTACTGCACTGTTGGAGCTAGAAACACAAGCATTTTGCAACACCAGCAATAACATCTGTTAAACACGTGTATGTGACAAATAACATTTGATTTGATTTTAAAAAACGAGAATAAAGCGGCAATAGTACAGTTTGTCCATTTTGAGAGGCTGTAGCCAAAATAATCAAGATAAATCAATAAATCTGTTGTTAATTTTAACATGTTTGTCTTAGAGATCTTAGTTGCGCAATTTTACATTTAACTAAGATATTTGGTAAAGTATTTTTAAATAAAACATTTGCATGGAAACAAGTCGTCTCTCAGTTGAATTACAGACTTTATTGAAGAATCCCCACTGTTGACCAATCACCGATGAAGGGGCTTAGGCTCCGCTTTTGCTTGCCTCTAGAGTAATGTGTACCCTCTGGCTTGCCTCTAGAGTAATGTGTACCTTCTGGCTTGCCTCTAGAATAATGTGTACCCTTTGGCTTGCCTCTAGAGTAATGTGTACCTTCTGGCTTGCCTCTAGAATAATGTGTACCCTTTGGCTTGCCTCTAGAGTAATGTGTGCCCTTTGGCTTGCCTCTAGAGTAATGTGTACCCTCTGGTTTGCATCTAGAGTAATGTGTACCCTTTGGCTTGCCTCTAGAGTAATGTGTGCCCTTTGGCTTGCCTCTAGAGTAATGTGTACCCTCTGGCTTGCCTCTAGAGTAATGTGTACCCTTTGGCTTGCCTCTAGAGTAATGTGTACCCTTTGGCTTGCCTCTAGAGTAATGTGTACCCTCTGGCTTGCCTCTAGAGTAATGTGTACCCTCTGGCCCTCTGGCTTGCCTCTAGAGTAATGTGTACCCTCTGGCTTGCCTCTAGAGTAATGTGTACCCTCTGGGCCCTCTGGCTTGCCTCTAGAGTAATGTGTACCCTTTGGCTGTCATCTAGAGTAATGTGTACCCTTTGGCTTGCCTCTAGAGTAATGTGTACCCTTTGGCTTGCCTCTAGAGTAATGTGTACCCTCTGGCTTGCCTCTAGAGTAATGTGTACCCTCTGGCTTGCCTCTAGAGTAATGTGTACCCTCTGGCTTGCCTCTAGAGTAATGTGTACCCTCTGGCTTGTCTCTAGAGTAATGTGTACCCTCTGGCTTGCCTCTAGAGTAATGTGGGCCCTTTGGCTTGCCTCTAGAGTAATGTGGGCCCGAACAGCTGGAAAACTCACACCAAAATCCAAAACGAAACTAAATGTCTTCATAATATATGCACGAACTCTACAGGCTGGGTAGCATGTGGACTCCTTAACCCTTTTAGCAAAATTAAAATAATTTAAATAATGAATCTCTAATATAGCTAACGTTAGCCACAACAAATTGTAATTCGTAACATATGAAATGGATGATGGACACCCCACAAATCAATACATACCATCCTAAATGTAATGCGTCTCGGATTTGACATAAAGAATAATAGGAAAAATGTTCCGAGTCCCTGAGAGGCATGTGGAGATGTGAAGAGGACCAGCCTGTGTCTCGGTAGAGGGATAGGCGAAGCACACTGTCATTGAAATACAGACAAGCCGTGAAACAGTCTATCCTTATAGCTTATACACCAGTAAACCTCAGCATTGACGAGTGACTTTAGGACTTCCGTCTCATTACACAAACAAGACCTGCTTCTTCTTTAAAACTTAACAGCCTCTGTTTAGCCACCCAGCTACTTCCTAACGTCTACGATTTCAACCGGAAAACCCAAAATATAAATCCTGTTTTGTGCCTTTTTTATTTTTAAACTTACCATGGAGTCAACATCTAACAACTACGAGAGGAACTGTGTTCTGTGTTGTCAGGAGCTGGATATTTTTGCTCTGGGAAAATGCGACCACCCGGTGTGCTACCGCTGCTCCACCAAAATGAGGGTATTGTGCGACCAGAAGTACTGCGCCGTCTGCCGGGAGGAGCTCGACAAGGTACGGCCTGCCGGACTACTCTACACCGGGGATGCGCTGTGACAGTACAGGCCGTGTTAGCATGGGCAGCTTGTTAGACAGCTACTTTTTATATATTATCTCTCACTGACTCGCTAACTAGCTAAGTTAGTCATCGTTTTTTTGTAAAAATTGAGTTAGATAGATAGTTATTCGTGAAAGTCAAGACATATTTTGTAGTTTTTGTAAGTGGTAATAGGCCGGCACTAGCTAAATGAGCTAGCTAGCTAATCACTGACTAGCTAACTAGCTAAGTTAGTCATCGTTTTTTAAAACATTTATTTAGATAGATAGATAGATAGATAGTTATTCGTGAAAGTCGAGACATATTTTGTAGTTTTTGTAAGTGGTAATAGGCCGGCACTAGCTAAATTAGCTAGCTAGCTAACGTAATTACTAACGTTTAGCTTTGAGTGTGTTTATCACCAATCCAACCAATGAGGTTAGTTATAAAACAAATCTTTGGTGTTATTGTCACCAGGTAACTAGTTTTTGTATTTATGTAGGTAACTAATAAGTATGTAACAGTTTGCTATAAGGCCATGTAAGGTTATATATGAGAGAGAGAGAGCTGTCAGGTTTCATGATGGGTGGTGGTTATGTAATGGTTTTTAATTTACTACCCTCCTCCTCCTCCTCCATGGACCGGGCCCACAGATGATCCATTATATTGACCCGGTTTCCCGATGGCATTTTGGTTTGAGTGTTTTTTAATAACTATCCTATCCATCTTTCCTATTCCTGATGTTAACATGTGTTAGAGGCAGAGAGAGAGAGAGGCAGAGAGAGAGAGAGGCAGAGAGAGAGAGGCAGAGAGAGGCAGAGAGAGAGGCAGAGAGAGAGACAGACAGACAGACAGACAGACAGACAGACAGACAGACAGACAGAGAGATCTGATTAGATCGGAAGAAAAAGGGATCACTGCTTTAGGATCAGTTTTCTCCATTGAAATATGACCTTTAACATTATAATTATTTCACAATGCTGACGACGGATCAGCTCCTAGAGAGAGACATTAGGTCTTACCACCTGCCTACGGCTGCAAATATTGATGCGGTTTATTCTAATGCTTATTCAATTATTAAAATGCACTAAATCACAGATCTGGCACTTCATTGCTCGGGTGTTAGGCTACACATTGATATATTTTTAACAAATTACAGACAGTTGTGAAAAGTACAAGTAGAAAAATAGAAGTCGATTAATTGAACATGAAATGTATTTCAATAAGCTTGAAATGGGCCTATAGCCTAATGTTTTACATTTTAACGCGTTCATCTCATTTGTTTTCATTTGAAATAGATTCACATCAAAAACATTGAAAACTTTGTATTCGTTGTCAACTTTGTTCTGAAGTTATCGGTTCACAGAGAGACTGATAAAGCCTTGTGATTCTACGTTTATCTCTGTTAGCAAGTCATTTCCTAGTTTCTGAAGTTATCGGTTCACAGAGACTGATAAAGCCTTGTGATTCTACGTTTATCTCTGTTAGCAAGTCGGTCATTTCCTAGTTTCTGAAGTTATCGGTTCACAGAGAGACTGATAAAGCCTTGTGATTCTACGTTTATCTCTGTTAGCAAGTCATTTCCTAGTTTCCTAGTTCTGACTAGCACGTGAACGCGGCATGAGGCAGGTGGTCATGCCCCGTTTACATCGTGATGTACACTACATGATCCAAAAGTTTCCACTTCACAATAAGAGCGCTTACAGTTGACCGGGGCAGCTCTGGCAGGGTATGACGGTGCCACGTTGAAAGTCACTGAGCTCTTCAGTAAGGCCGATGTTTGTCTATGGAGATCGCATGGCTGTGTGCTGTCAGCAACGCGTGTGACTGAAATAGCCGAATCCACTAATTTGAAAGGGGTGTCCACATACTGCTGTGTAAATACAGTGTATCTCTATTTAACTACGCTGCACATCTTCATGCAAAGCTCCTTCCGCTACGGGACGGCGAGGTTACCGTGGTTCCCTTACTGGATGGCGGGGTTGCCGTGGTTCCCTTACTGGACGGCGGGGTTGCCATGTCCGCGGTTTTTCCTGAAATGTACCTACTTTTGAAATCGATGTGAAAATGTATTGTCGTTTCCAACGGGAACAAAGTAGTCATAGTGGGCAGAAGAAGCAAGGAGGAGGGAGGCAGAGCAAAGCACGAGCTGGCAAGATCCTATTCGCTCATTTTAGCGTGTATTTGCATATTTCCATTAGGGAACGCCTACTCTGAAGTGCGGGTGTGAAAAACTAAATTCGCCTTTCCACTTTTTGGAAACATTGGAAAATGGTAAAGTCAACTAAACTTAGTCCACTCTGTTCAAAACTGATTTTAGTTTTGGGAACAGAAAACTGTATTGAGATCAAATGTTTAAATCGACGAGAACATTTGCAGAATGTTGGGCCAAAATCCATCTCGTTCCATCTTCTCCCGCTGGACTTCCTCTCGTCACCATATTTGGTAGTGAGTGGAAACGCCCACCGGATGCTTCACGTTTATACATCTGGTGAAATATCTGGCTCATTGTTCTATCTGTGGTCAGGCAGTGAGGCCAGCTGTTGCTGAGTGAGAGGTGGGGAAGGGGAGGGCCGTAGGTGGGTGTCAGAGTTTCAAAACCTGTCTGGGTGACTTCCTGTCCATCTTCGTACTGTCTTTGGGTGACTTCCTGCCCATCTTCGTACTGTCTTTGGGTGACTTCCTGCCCATCTTCGTACTGTCTTTGGGTGACTTCCTGCCCATCTTCGTACTGTCTTTGGGTGACTTCCTGCCCATCTTCGTACTGACTTTGGGTGAGTCCCTGTCCATCTTCGTGCTGTCTTTGGGTGACTTCCTGCCCGTCTTCATACTGTCTTTGGGTAACTTCCTGCCCGTCTTCGTACTGTCTTTGGGTGACTTCCTGCCCATCTTCGTACTGTCTTTGGGTGACTTCCTGCCCATCTTCATACTGTCTTTGGGTGAGTCCCTGTCCATCTTCATACTGTCTTTGGGTGACTTCCTGTCCATCTTCATACTGTCTTTGGGTGACTTCCTGCCCAGCTTCATACTGTCTTTGGGTGACTTCCTGCCCATCTTCATGCTGTCTTTGGGTGACTTCCTGCCCGTCTTCATGCTGTCTTTGGGTGACTTCCTGCCCATCTTCATACTGTCTTTGGGTGAGTGGCCCTCTCTCCTCTCTTCCTCCTGGCCCCTCTCTCCTCTCTTCCTCCTGGCCCTCTCTCCCTCCCTCTCTCCTCTCTCCCTCCCTCTCTCCTCTCTTCCTCCTGGCCCTCTCTCCTCTCTTCCTCCTGGCCCTCTCTCCTCTCTTCCTCCTGGCCCTCTCTCCTCTCTTCCTCCTGGCCCTCTCTCCTCTCTTCCTCCTGGCCCTCTCTTCCTCCTGGCCCTCTCTCCTCTCTTCCTCCTGGCCCTCCCGTTAACAGTGTGTTTGTGTCTAGGTGCTGTTTGTGCAGAAGTTGGTGGCCTTCTCCTCTCTGCCCCTCCAGACGCTGCAGGTGGAAAGGAAACATGACATCTACTTTACTGACTCCAAGATATACGCTCAGTTCAGGTACGCTGCTCTCCTCTCTCCTATCCCTCTCTCCTGTCCTCCTCCTGGCCCTCTCTTCTCTTCTCTCTCCTATCCCTCTCTCCTGGCCCTCTTCTCTTCTCTCCTATCCCTCTCTTCTCCTCTCTCCTATCCCTCTCTCCTGTCCTCCTCCTGGCCCTCTCTTCTCTTCTCTCCTATCCCTCTCTCCTGGCCCTCCTCCTCTCTCCTATCCCTCTCTCATGGCCCTCTCTTCCTCCTCCTATCCCTCTCTCCTGTCCTCCTCCTGGCCCTCCTCTTCTCTCCTATCCCTCTCTCCTGGCCCTCTCTTCTCTTCTCTCCTGGCCCTCTCTTCTCTCCTGGCCCTCTCTTCTCTTCTCTCCTGGCCCTCTCTTCTCTCCTGGCCCTCTCTTCTCTCCTGGCCCGCTCTTCTCTCCTCTCCTCTTCCTCCTGGACCTCTCCTCTCCTGTCCTCCTCTTGGCCCTCTCTATCTCCTATCAGTCTGTCTCTCTTCCTCATGTTTCTCTCTGTCTCTGCCTGTAGGACACTGCTGCTGTCTGAGTGTCCTGTCTGTCCAGAGTCTAAAGTCTTCTCAAAGTTTGAGGAGTTGGAGCAGCACATGAGGAAACAACATGAACTCTTCTGTTGTAAACTCTGTACCAAACACCTGCAGGTAGGTTACCTGTCTTTACTGGTATACCTGGCTGTTATACCTGTCTGTTATACCTGTCTTTACTGGTATACCTGTCTGTTATACCTGGCTGTCTGTAATACCTGTCTGTTATACCTGTCTGGCTGGCTGTTATACCTGTCTTTACTGGTATACCTGTCTGTTATACCTGGCTGTCTGTAATACCTGTCTGTTATACCTGTCTGGCTGGCTGTTATACCTGTCTGTCTGTCTGTAATACCTGTCTGTCTGTTATACCTGTCTTTACTGTTATACCTGTCTGTCTGTTATACCTGTCTGTCTGCCTGTTATACCTGTCTGCCTGTTATACCTGTCTTTACTGTATATCGATATAGAGCGGGGGAAAGATTCTATATGTCGATATAGAGCGGGGGAAAGATTCTATATGTCGATATAGAGCGGGGGAGAGATTCTGTATGTCGATATAGAGCGGGGGAAAGATTCTATATGTCGATATAGAGCGGGGGAAAGATTCTATATGTCGATATAGAGCGGGGGAGAGATTCTATATCGATATAGAGCGGGGGAGAGATTCTATATCGATATAGAGCGGGGAGAGATTCTATATCGATATAGAGCGGGGGAGAGATTCTATATCGATATAGAGCGGGGGAGAGATTCTATATCGATATAGAGCGGGGGAGAGATTCTATATCGATATAGAGCGGGGGAGAGATTCTATATGTCGATATAGAGCGGGGGAGAGATTCTATATGTCGATATAGAGCGGGGGAGAGATTCTATATGTCGATATAGAGCGGGGGAGAGATTCTATATGTCGATATAGAGCGGGGGAGAGATTCTATTATGTCGGATATAGAGCGGGGGAGAGATTCTATATGTCGATATAGAGCGGGGGAGAGATTCTATATGTCGATATTGAGCGGGGGAAAGATTCTATATGTCGATATTGAGCGGGGAGAAAGATTCTATATGTCGATATTGAGCGGGGGAGAGATTCTATATATCGATATGGAGCGGGGGGAAAGATTCTATATATCGATATGGAGCGGGGGAAAGATTCTATATATCGATATGGAGCGGGGGAGAGATTCTATATGTCGATATGGAGCGGGGGAGAGATTCTATATGTCGATATAGAGCTGGGGAGAGATTCTATATGTCGATATAGAGCGGGGGAGGATTCTATATGTCGATATAGAGCGGGGGAGAGATTCTATATCGATATAGATCGGGGGAGAGCTTCTATATCGATATAGAGCGGGGGGAGAGATTCTATATCGATATAGAGCGGGGGGAGAGATTCTATACGATATAGAGGGGGGAGAGATTCTATATCGATATAGAGCGGGGGAGAGATTCTATATCGATATAGAGCGGGGGGAGAGATTCTATATCGATATAGAGCGGGGGAGAGATTCTATATCGATATAGAGCGGGGGAGAGATTCTATATCGATATAGAGCGGGGGAGAGATTCTATATCGATATAGAGTGGGGGGAGAGATTCTATGTCGATATAGAGCGGGGGAGAGATTCTATGTCGATATAGAGCGGGGGAGAGATTCTATGTCGATATAGAGCGGGGGGAGAGATTCTATGTCGATATAGAGTGGGGGGAGAGATTCTATGTCGATATAGAGTGGGGGGAGAGATTCTATATCGATATAGAGTGGGGGGAGAGATTCTATGTCGATATAGAGCGGGGGAGAGATTCTATGTCGATATAGAGCGGGGGAGAGATTCTATGTCGATATAGAGCGGGGGGAGAGATTCTATATCGATATAGAGTGGGGGGAGAGATTCTATGTCGATATAGAGCGGGGGGAGAGATTCTATGTCGATATGGAGCGGGGGGAGAGATTCTATGTCGATATAGAGCGGGGGGGAAACAGCCGTGCATTTGGATCATTATTAGACACTGCAGTAAATAAAACCCAACGAAAAACAACTATCCTGTCGAGGACTGGAGTCTACGCTGGCCCGGTTACGCCGTAGCCAATCAGAGCTCCAGTTACACCCGTCCGTCTAAATAAACTATCCTGTCGAGGACTGGAGTCTACGCTGGCCCCGTTACGCCGTAGCCAATCAGAGCTCCAGTTACACCCGTCCGTCTAAATAAACTATCCTGTCGAGGACTGGAGTCTACGCTGGCCCCGTTACGCCGTAGCCAATCAGAGCTCCAGTTACACCCGTCCGTCTAAATAAACTATCCTGTCGAGGACTGGAGTCTACGCTGGCCCCGTTACGCCGTAGCCAATCAGAGCTCCAGTTACACCCGTCCGTCTAATAAACTATCCTGTCGAGGACTGGAGTCTACGCTGGCCTCGTTACGCCGTAGCCAATCAGAGCTCCAGTTACACCCGTCCGTCTAAATAAACTATCCTGTCGAGGACTGGAGTCTACGCTGGCCCGGTTACGCCGTAGCCAATCAGAGCTCCAGTTACACCCGTCCGTCTAAATAAACTATCCTGTCGAGGACTGGAGTCTACGCTGGCCCCGTTACGCCGTAGCCAATCAGAGCTCCAGTTACACCCGTCCGTCTAATAAACTCTCCTGTCGAGGACTGGAGTCTACGCTGGCCCGGTTACGCCGTAGCCAATCAGAGCTCCAGTTACACCCGTCCGTCTAAATAAAACTATCCTGTCGAGGACTGGAGTCTAGGCTGGCCCCGTTACGCTGTAGCCAATCAGAGCTCCAGTTACACCCGTCCGTCTAAATAAACTATCCTGTCGAGGACTGGAGTCTACGCTGGCCCCGTTACGCCGTAGCCAATCAGAGCTCCAGTTACACCCGTCCGTCTAAATAAACTCTCCTGTCGAGGACTGGAGTCTACGCTGGCCCGGTTACGCCGTAGCCAATCAGAGCTCCAGTTACACCCGTCCGTCTAAATAAACTATCCTGTCGAGGACTGGAGTCTAGGCTGGCCGTTACGCTGTAGCCAATCAGAGTCCATCTAACGTGTATGTAACCCGTTTCCCCACCAGATCTTCTCCCATGAGAGGAAGTGGTATAACAGGAAGGACCTGGCGCGTCACCGTTCCCACGGCGACCCGGAGGACACGTCTCACCGCGGACACCCGATCTGCAAGTTCTGCGACGACCCGTTACCTCGACAACGACGAGCTGCTGAAACACCTCCGAAGGGACCATTACTTCTGTCACTTCTGTGACGCCGACGGAGCCCAGGAGTACTACAGGTACACACACACACACACACACACACACACACACACACACACACACACACACACACACACACACACACACCACACACACACACACACACACACACACACACACAGAGACACACACACACACATACACAACCAGTCTCACACACACACACACAGAGACACACACACACACATACACACCAGTCACACACACACACACACACACACACACACACCACACCCAGTCACACACACACACACAGAGAGACACACACACACACATACACAACCAGTCACACACACACACACACAACCAGTCACACACAGAGACACACACACACAACCAGTCACACACAGAGACACACCACACAACCAGTCACCACAGAGACACACCACACACACACTACAACCAGTCACACACACACACACACACACACACACACAGTCACTAGTTTGGTCACACCTACTTGTTCCAGGGTTTTTCTTTATTTGTACTATGTGGTATACAGAATATAGCCCTATCTGATAAAAGACCAAGTCCATATTATGGCAAGAACAGCTCAAATAAGCAAAGAGAAACGACAGTCCATCATTACTTTAAGACATGGAGGTCAGTCAATCCGGAAAATGTCAAGAACTTTGAACGTTTCTTCAAGTGCAGTCGCAAAAAAACAATCTTCAAAACCATCAAGCGCTATGATGAAACTGGCTCTCATGAGGACCGCCACAGGACAGGAAGACCCAGAGTACCTCTGCTGCAGAGGATAAGTTCAATTAGAGTTACCAGTGTCATGGTTGTCGTCGGTGAAGGAGGACCAATACGCAGCAGGTATGTGTATGCTCATCTTGTTAATTTATTACTTCAAACAATGAACGTACAAAAGAACAAAAACACGAGAACGAACGAACGAACGACAACAAACAGTCTGGCAAAGCCTAAGCTCAACACAGAACAATCACCCACAAATAACAACCACAAACACACCCATAATATATGGGACTCTCAATCAAAGGCAGATAGACAACACCTGCCTTCAACTGAGAGTCCCAACCCCAATCAACACAACATAGAAACACACTCACCAGACTAGACATAGAAATACATAAAAATAGACTATAAACCAAAACCCCGGAAATACTAAATCAAACACCCTTTAACCTGTTTGGGATAGGGGGGCAGGTATTGAGAATTTTGGAAAAAATATGTGCCCATTTTAACTGCCTCTCCTACACCAACTCAGAAGCTAGAATATGCATATTATTGTTTCAGGTTTGGATAGAAAACACTCTGAATTTTCTAAAACTGTTTTGAATGGTGTCTGTGAGTATAACAGAACTCCTATGGCAGGCCAAAAACCTGACAAGGTTTCAAGCAAGAATTAACCCTGTCTGACAAGGAGTCGTGCGTCTTGCATTGTTTATTGAAACGTAAGGATCTTAGCTGTAACGTGACAATTCCAGGGCTCCGATAGGCTCTCAGAACCCGGGAAATAACTGAAGGTTGACGAGGGGCCTCAGGTTGAAACATATTATCGGCTTTGACAAGTGGCGCTCAGAGGACCTTTGAAGAGGCGCGTGCACGCTTCGCTTCCTGAGGAGAAATTTAATTCGGCTGTTTAGGCTCAATGGCATATTCCCGGTCGAATATTATCACTTATCTACGAGATAAATGGCATAAAAATTGGTTTGTAAACAGCGGTTGACATGCTTCGAAGTACGGTAATGGATATTTAGACATTTTTGTCACGCCAATGCGCCATGCTCGAGACCGTGATGGAAGCATTCTGATAGTGTCTAGAACTCACGAACAAAACGTCGCTGTTTGGATATAACGATGGATTATTTGGGACCAAACCAACATTGTTATTGAAGTAGAGTCCTGGCAGTGTATTCTGACGAAAGACAAGCAAGGTAAGAACATTTTTCTTATAGGAAATGTGATTTTGGTGGAGGCTGACCTGGGTGGGTATCTAAATAGCTAGCCCTGTGATGCCGGGCTATGTACTTAGATTATTTTAAAATAGCTTTTCGGATGAAGCACATTTTGCAATAATCTATTTTAAAAAATCGGACATATCGAGTGCATAGAGGAGTAATGTATCTATAATTCTTAAAATAATTGTTATGCTGTTTGTGAACGTTTATCGTGAGTAATTTAGCAAACTGTTAGTAAATTCCCGGAAGTTTGCGGGGGTTATGCTTTTTCTGAACGTCACATGCTAATGTAAAAAGCTGTTTTTTGATATAAATATGAACTTGATTGAAAGCCATGAATGTATTGTATAACACAATGTCCTAGGTGTGTCATCTGATGAAGATCATAAAAGGTGTAGTGCTGCATTTAGCTGTGGTTTGGGGTTTAGGTGACATGATATGCTAGCTTGAAAAATGGGTGTCTGATTATTTCTTGGTCTGGGCACTGCTGCTAACATATCTAATGTTTGCTTTCGTTGGTAAGCCTTTTTGAAATCGGACAGTGGGGTTGAATTAACGAGATTCTTGTCTTAATAGCTGTAAAATAGTCATATGTTTGAGAAATTGCAGTAATAGTATTTCTAACGATTCAAAATCGCGCTACTGGATTTCAGTGGCTGTTACGTAGGTGGGACGAGTTCGTCCCACATGCGCCAGAGAGGTTAACCAAACACACACCCTGACCACATAAAACAAATACCCTCTGGCCACGTCCTGACCAAAATACAATACTAATTAACCCTTATACTGGCCAGGACGTGACAACCAGCCTCATGAGGACCGCACAGGACAGGAAGACCCAGAGTTACCTCTGCTGCAGAGGATAAGTTCATTAGAGTTACCAGCCTCATGAGGACCGCCCACAGGAAAGGAAAGGACCCAGAGTTACCCAGCCTCATGAGGACCGCCACAGGACAGGAAGACCCAGAGTTACCAGCCTCATTGAGGACCGCCACAGGAAAGGAAGAACAGAGTCCCTCTGCTGCAGAGGATAAGTTTATAGTTAAATGCCCTGTTCAGAGGAGGACTGTGTGAACAGGCCCTTCACTGGTTGAATTGCTGCCAGGAAACCACTACTAAAGGACACCATAAGAAAGAAGAGACTTGCTGGGCCAGAATCACGAGCAATGGACATTAGACCAGTGGAAATCTGTTCCTTCGGTCTGATGAGTCCAAATGTGCGATTTTTGGTTCCAACCGCCGTGTCTTGTGGTTCCCACTGTGAAGCATGGAGGAGGAGGTGTGTGGTGTGGGGGTGCTTTGCTGGTGACACTGTCTGTGATTTATTTTGAATTCAAGGCACACTTAACCAGCATGGCTACCACAGCATTCTGCAGCGATACACCATCCCATCTGGTTTGGGCTTAGTGGGACTATCATTTGTTTTTCAACAGGACAATGACCCAACACACCTCCAGGCTGTGTAAGGGCTATTTGACCAAGAAGGAGAGTGACGGAATGCTGCATCAGATGACCTGGCCTCCACAATCACCCGACCTCAACCCAATTGAGATGGTTTGGCATGTGTTGGAACGCAGAGTGAAGGAAAAGCAGCCAATAAGTGCACAGCATATGTGGGAACTGTTGGAAAAGCATTCCTCATGAAGCTGGTTGAGAGAATGCCAAGAGTGTGCAAAGGGTGTCAGCTTTGAAGCATATAAACTCTGTAAAAACAGAAACGTCCTCTCACTGTCAACTGCGTTTTATTTTCAGCAAACTTTGTGTAAATATTTGTATGAACATAACAAGATTCAACAACTGAGACATAAACTGAACAAGTTCCACAGACATGTGACTAACAGAAATGGAATAATGTGTCCCTGAACAAATGGGGGTCAAAATCAAAAGTAACAGTCAGTATCTGGTGTGGCCACCAGCTGCATTAAGTACTGCAGCATCTCCTCCTCATGGACTGCACCAGATTTGCCAGTTCTTGCTGTGAGATGTTACCCCACTCTTCCACCAAGGCACCTGCAAGTTCCCGGACATTTCTGGGGGAATGGCCCTAGCCCTCACCCTCCGATCCAACAGGTCCCAGACGTGCTCAATGGGATTGAGATCCGGGCTCTTCGCTGGCCATGGCAGAACACTGACATTCCTGTCTTGCAGGAAATCATGCACAGAACGAGCAGTATGGCTGGTGGCATTGTCATGCTGGAGGGTCATGTCAGGATGAGCCTGCAGGAAGGGTGCCACATGAGGGGGAGGATGTCTTCCCTGTAACGCACAGCGTTGAGATTGCCTGCAATGACAACAAGCTCAGTCCGATGATGCTGTGACACACCGCCCCAGACCATGACGGACCCTCCACCTCCAAATGGATCCCGCTCCACAGTACAGGCCTCGGCTTAACGCTCATTCCTTCGACGATAAACGCGAATCCGACCATCACCCCTGGTGAGACAAAAACGCGACTCGTCAGTCAAGAGCACTTTTTGCCAGTCCTGTCTGGTCCAGCAACGGTGGGTTTGTGCCCATAGGCGACGTTGTTGCATGTGATGTCTGGTGAGGACCTGCCTTACAACAGGCCTACAAGCCCTCAGTCCAGCCTCTCTCAGCCTATTGCGGACAGTCTGAGCACTGATGGAGGGATTGTGTGTTCCTGGTGTAACCCTGGCAGTTGTTGTTGCCATCCTGTACCTGTCCCGCAGGTGTGATGTTCAGATGTACCGATCCTGTGCAGGTGTTGCTGCACGTGGTCTGCCACTACGAGGACGATCAGCTGTCCGTCCTGTCTCCCTGTAGCGCTGTCTTAGGCGTCTCACAGTACGGACATTGCAATTTATTGCCTGGCCACATCTGCAGTCCTCATGCCTCCTTGCAGCAGGCCTAAGGCACGTTCACGCAGATGAGCAGGGACCCTGGGCATCTTTCTTTTGGTGTTTTTCAGAGTCAGTAGAAAGGCCTCTTTAGTGTCCTAAGTTTTCATAACTGACCTTAATTGCCTACCGTCTGCAAGCTGTTAGTGTCTTAACGACCGTTCCACAGGTGCATGTTCATTAATTGTTTATGGTTCATTGAACAAGCATGGGGAAACAGTGTTTAAAACCCTTTACAATGAAGATCTTTGAAGTTATTTTGATTTTTACGAATTATTTTGAAAGACAGGGTCCTGAAAAGGGACGTTTTTTTTTTGTTGTTGCTGAGTTTATTTGATTTAACACTTGTTTTTTTGGTTACTACATGATTCCATATGTGTTATTTCATAGTTTTGATGTCTTCACTATTATTCTACAATGTAGAAAATAGTAAAAATAAAGAAAACTCTTG
>NW_021823524.1:5000-38707 GCF_901001165.1 Salmo trutta | reverse complement strand
GCTTCCCCTAGCCAAATACAGCTTCCCAATACAGATTCCCCTAGCCAAATACAGCTTCCCAGTACAGCTTCCCCTAGCCAAATACAGCTTCCCCATACAGATTCCCCTTGCCAAATACAGCTTCCCCAATACAGCTTCCCCTTGCCAAATACAGCTTCCCAATACAGCTTCCCCTAGCCAAATACAGCTTCCCCAATACAGCTTCCCCTAGCCAAATACAGCTTCCCAGTACAGCTTCCCCTAGCCAAATACAGCTTCCCAGTACAGCTTCCCCTAGCCAAATACAGCTTCCCCTAGCCAAATACAGCTTCCCAGTACAGCTTCCCCTAGCCAAATACAGCTTCCCAATACAGCTTCCCCTAGCCAAATACAGCTTCCCCTAGCCAAATACAGCTTCCCAATACAGATTCCCCTAGCCAGATACAGCTTCCCAGTACAGCTTCCCCTAGCCAAATACAGCTTCCCAGTACAGCTTCCCCTAGCCAAATACAGCTTCCCAGTACAGCTTCCCCTAGCCCAATACAGCTTCCCCTAGCCAGATACAGCTTCCCCAGTACAGCTTCCCCTAGCCCAATACAGCTTCCCCTAGCCAAATACAGCTTCCCCAGTACAGCTTCCCCTAGCCAAATACAGCTTCCCCTAGCCAGATACAGCTTCCCAGTACAGCTTCCCCTAGCCCAATACAGCTTCCCCTAGCCCAATACAGCTTCCCAGTACAGCTTCCCCTAGCCAGATACAGCTTCCCCTAGCCAGATACAGCTTCCCCTAGCCAGATACAGCTTCCCCTAGCCAGATACAGCTTCCCCTAGCCAGATACAGCTTCCCCTAGCCAAATACAGCTTCCCCAGTACAGCTTCCCCTAGCCAGATACAGCTTCCCAGTACAGCTTCCCCTAGCCAGATACAGCTTCCCCTAGCCAGATACAGCCCAGCTCAGTCCTCAGCTCAGAGTCTCTCTCTCTTCGTTTAGTCTTCTGTTATTTCTCTCTGATGCGTCTCGTTAAGTCCGCGTGAATATTTCCCTGCTAGCTCTTATCACCACGGAGACAAATGGATTGGACATCGTTCTGAACTAAAAGTTTACACTGGAGAGGTGCCCTACTGGAGAGGTGCCCTACTGGAGAGGTGCCCTACTGGAGAGGTGCCCTACTGGAGAGGTACCCTGCTGGAGAGGTACCCTGCTGGAGAGGTGCCCTGCTGGAGAGGTGAACTGCTGGAGAGGTGCCCTGCTGGAGAGGTGCCCTGCTGGAGAGGTGCCCTACTGGAGAGGTGCCCTACTGGAGAGGTACCCTACTGGAGAGGTACCCTACTGGAGAGGTACCCTGCTGGAGAGGTGCCCTGCTGGAGAGGTGCCCTACTGGAGAGGTGCCCTACTGGAGAGGTGCCCTACTGGAGAGGTACCCTACTGGAGAGGTACCCTGCTGGAGAGGTACCCTGCTGGAGAGGTGCCCTGCTGGAGAGGTGCCCTACTGGAGAGGTGCCCTACTGGAGAGGTGCCCTACTGGAGAGGTACCCTACTGGAGAGGTACCCTACTGGAGAGGTGCCCTACTGGAGAGGTGCCCTACTGGAGAGGTGCCCTACTGGAGAGGTACCCTACTGGAGAGGTACGCTACTGGAGAGGTACCCTACTGGAGAGGTGCCCTACTGGAGAGGTACCCTACTGGAGAGATGCCCTACTGGAGAGGTGCCCTACTGGAGAGGTGCCCTACTGGAGAGGTACCGTCCTGGAGAGGTACCCTACTGGAGAGAAAACCAACTGGAGAGAAAACCAACTGGAGAGGTGCCCTACTGGAGAGGTACCCTACTGGAGAGGTGCCCTACTGGAGAGGTACCCTACTGGAGAGGTGCCCTACTGGAGAGGTGCCCTACTGGAGAGGTACCCTACTGGAGAGGTACCCTACTGGAGAGGTGCCCTACTGGAGAGGAACCCTACTGGAGAGGTACCCTACTGGAGAGGTACCCTACTGGAGAGGTGCCCAACTGGAGAGGTACCCTACTGGAGAGGTACCCTACTGGAGAGGTACCCTACTGGAGAGGTGCCCTACTGGAGAGGTGCCCTACTGGAGAGGTACCCTACTGGAGAGGTACCCTACTGGAGAGGTACCACCCTACTGGGATGAGTTGCCCTACTGGGTGCCCTACTGGAGAGGTGCCCTACTGGAGAGGTGCCCTACTGGAGAGGTACCCTACTGGAGAGGTGCCCTACTGGAGAGGTGCCCTACTGGAGAGGTGCCCTACTGGAGAGGTGCCCTACTGGAGAGGTGCCCTACTGGAGAGGTGCCCTACTGGAGAGGTACCCTACTGGAGAGGTGCCCTACTGGAGAGGTGCCCTACTGGAGAGGTGCCCTACTGGAGAGGTACCCTACTGGAGAGGTGCCCTACTGGAGAGGTACCCTACTGGAGAGGTACCCTACTGGAGAGGTGCCCTACTGGAGAGGTACCCTACTGGAGAGGTACCCTACTGGAGAGGTGCCCTACTGGAGAGGTGCCCTACTGGAGAGGTGCCCTACTGGAGAGGTGCCCTACTGGAGAGGTGCCCTACTGGAGAGGTGCCCTACTGGAGAGGTACCGTCCTGGAGAGGTACCCTACTGGAGAGAAAACCAACTGGAGAGGTGCCCTACTGGAGAGGTACCCTACTGGAGAGGTGCCCTACTGGAGAGGTACCCTACTGGAGAGGTGCCCTACTGGAGAGGTGCCCTACTGGAGAGGTGCCCTACTGGAGAGGTGCCCTACTGGAGAGGTGCCCTACTGGAGAGGTGCCCTACTGGAGAGGTACCCTACTGGAGAGGTACCCTACTGGAGAGGTGCCCTACTGGAGAGGAGCCCTACTGGAGAGGTACCCTACTGGAGAGGTACCCTACTGGAGAGGTACCCTACTGGAGAGGTGCCCAACTGGAGAGGTACCCTACTGGAGAGGTACTCTACTGGAGAGGTACCCTACTGGAGAGGTACCCTACTGGAGAGGTGCACTACTGGAGAGGTGCCCTACTGGAGAAGTGCCCTACTGGAGAGGTGCCCTACTGGAGAGGTGCCCTACTGGAGAGGTACCCTACTGGAGAGGTGCCCTACTGGAGAGGTGCCCTACTGGAGAGGTACCCTACTGGAGAGGTGCCCTACTGGAGAGGTGCCCTACTGGAGAGGTGCCCTACTGGAGAGGTGCCCTACTGGAGAGGTGCCCTACTGGAGAGGTACCCTACTGGAGAGGTGCCCTACTGGAGAGGTACCCTACTGGAGAGGTGCCCTACTGGAGAGGTGCCCTACTGGAGAGGTACCCTACTGGAGAGGTACCCTACTGGAGAGGTGCCCTACTGGAGAGGTACCCTACTGGAGAGGTACCCTACTGGAGAGATATACTGGAGAGGTGCCCTACTGGAGAGGTGCCCTACTGGAGAGGTACCCTACTGGAGAGGTACCCTACTGGAGAGGTACCCTACTGGAGAGGTGCCCTACTGGAGAGGTACCCCTCGGTGCCCTACTGGAGAGGTGCCCTACTGGAGAGTTGCCCTACTGTAGAGGTGCCCTACTGGAGAGGTACCCTACTGGAGAGGTGCCCTACTGGAGAGGTGCCCTACTGGAGAGGTGCCCTACTGGAGAGGTGCCCTACTGGAGAGGTACCCTACTGGAGAGGTGCCCTACTGGAGAGGTGGTGCCCTACTGGAGAGGTGCCCTACTGGAGAGGTACCCTACTGGAGAGGTACCCTACTGGAGAGGTACCCTACTGGAGAGGTACCCTACTGGAGAGGTGCCCTACTGGAGAGGTGCCCTACTGGAGAGGTACCCTACTGGAGAGATGCCCTACTGGAGAGATGCCCTACTGGAGAGGTGCCCTACTGGAGAGGTGCCCTACTGGAGAGGTGCCCTACTGGAGAGGTGCCCTACTGGAGAGGTGCCCTACTGGAGAGGTGCCCTACTGGAGAGGTACCCTACTGGAGAGGTACCCTACTGGAGAGATATACTGGAGAGGTACCCTACAGGAGAGGTGCCCTACTGGAGAGGTGCCCTACTGGAGAGGTGCCCTACTGGAGAGGTGCCCTACTGGAGAGGTACCCTACTGGAGAGGTGCCCTACTGGAGAGGTGCCCTACTGGAGAGGTACCCTACTGGAGAGGTACCCTACTGGAGAGGTGCCCTACTGGAGAGGTACCCTACTGGAGAGGTACCCTACTGGAGAGATATACTGGAGAGGTGCCCTACTGGAGAGGTACCCTACTGGAGAGGTACCCTACTGGAGAGGTACCCTACTGGAGAGGTACCCCTCGGTGCCCTACTGGAGAGGTGCCCTACTGGAGAGTTGCCCTACTGGAGAGGTGCCCTACTGGAGAGGTACCCTACTGGAGAGGTACCCTACTGGAGAGGTGCCCTACTGGAGAGGTGCCCTACTGGAGAGGTACCCTACTGGAGAGGTGCCCTACTGGAGAGGTGCCCTACTGGAGAGGTGCCCTACTGGAGAGGTGCCCTACTGGAGAGGTACCCTACTGGAGAGGTACCCTACTGGAGAGGTACCCTACTGGAGAGGTGCCCTACTGGAGAGGTGCCCTACTGGAGAGGTACCCTACTGGAGAGATGCCCTACTGGAGAGGTGCCCTACTGGAGAGGTGCCCTACTGGAGAGGTGCCCTACTGGAGAGGTGCCCTACTGGAGAGGTGCCCTACTGGAGAGGTACCCTACTGGAGAGGTACCCTACTGGAGAGGTACCCTACTGAGAGGGTACCACTGGAGAGATATACTGGAGAGGTACCCTACAGGAGAGGTGCCCTACTGGAGAGGTACCCTACTGGAGAGGTGCCCTACTGGAGAGGTGCCCTACTGGAGAGGTGCCCTACTGGAGAGGTACCCTACTGGAGAGGTACCCTACTGGAGAGGTGCCCTACTGGAGAGGTGCCCTACTGGAGAGGTGCCCTACTGGAGAGGTGCCCTACTGGAGAGGTGCCCTACTGGAGAGGTACCCTACTGGAGAGGTACCCTACTGGAGAGATGCCCTACTGGAGAGGTGCCCTACTGGAGAGGTGCCCTACTGGAGAGGTGCCCTACTGGAGAGGTACCCTACTGGAGAGGTACCCTACTGGAGAGGTACCCTACTGGAGAGGTGCCCTACTGGAGAGGTACCCTACTGTAGAGGTGCCCTACTGGAGAGGTACCCTACTGGAGAGGTACCCTACTGGAGAGGTACCCTACTGGAGAGGTACCCTACTGGAGAGGTGCCCTACTGGAGAGGTGCCCTACTGGAGAGGTACCCTACTGGAGAGGTACCCTACTGGAGAGGTACCCTACTGGAGAGGTGCCCTACTGGAGAGGTACCCTACTGGAGAGGTACCCTACTGGAGAGGTGCCCTACTGGAGAGGTGCCCTACTGGAGAGGTGCCCTACTGGAGAGGTACCCTACTGGAGAGGTACCCTACTGGAGAGGTGCCCTACTGGAGAGGTACCCTACTGGAGAGGTGCCCTACTGGAGAGGTGCCCTACTGGAGAGGTACCCTACTGGAGAGGTACCCTACTGGAGAGGTACCCTACTGGAGAGGTACCCTACTGGAGAGGTACCCTACTGGAGAGGTGCCCTACTGGAGAGGTACCCTACTGGAGAGGTACCCTACTGGAGAGGTACCCTACTGGAGAGGTGCCCTACACGTGTCCCAGCTGTCGTAAGGAGGAGCAGACCAAAGGGCAGCGTGTTCGTCGTTCCACATTTTATTTACGCTGTTAAACTATGCAGTACATAAACATAAACAAAACAACAAACCGTGACGCAGAGGTGAAACTAACTCAAAAATAATCTCCCACAAACCCAGGTGGAAAAAAAAATCAACTTAAGTATGACCTCCAATTAGAGACAACGAGGACCAGCTGCCTCTAATTGGAGATCATCCCAAACAAAACCCCAACATAGAAATACGAAAACTAGAACCTAACAACATAGACATAGAAAACATAGAATAAACCCCCCTGTCACGCCCTGACCTACTCTACCATAGAAAATAACAGCTTACCATGGACAGGACGTGACATCACGTTCTAGAACGACGTTCTCCAAACACGCCGACCTACTACGCCTTTGTCCCAAACGGCACCCTATTCCCTACATAGTACACTGCACAGAACTACCAACAAGTCGTGGCCAAAGTAGTGCACTACATAGGGGATAGGTTGTCACGAGGTCTCTGTGTGGAAAAATATTGTTTTCTCTCTCTCTCTGTGTGTGTGTGTGTGTGTGTGTGTGTGTGTGTGTGTAACGTTAAACTGCTCAGAGGGACTGAAGTCTCGCTGAGTGAGGTGAGTGTGTGTGTGTGTGTGTGTGTGTGTGTGTGTGTGTGTGTGTGTGTGTGTGTGTGTGTGTGTGTGTGTAACGTTAAACTGCTCAGAGGGACTGAAGTCTCGTTGAGTGAGGTGAGGTGTGTGTGTGTGTGTGTGTGTGTGTGTGTGTGTGTGTGTGTGTGTGTGTGTGTGTGTGTGTGTGTGTGTGTTTGTGTGTGTGTGTAACGTTAAACTGCTCAGAGGGACTGAAGTCTCACTGAGTGAGGTGAGGTGTGTGTGTGTGTGTGTGTGTGTGTGTGTGTGATCTGATTCGCTACGTGGGCAGGACGTGTTGTTTCACTGCATTAGGTGGGTCTAAGGCCCGGCTGGGGGGTGAGGTGCTGACCCGTCACACTACAATAATAGTTATGTAGGTCGTTCCAAACACTTCTCTCTCTGCTGCCTGTCTGAAGTCACCACCACACCAGGTCCACTTACAACCCTGAAAGGTCCACACTTCTGCTAATGACAAGGTCAATCAGGAGGGTTCAACATCTTGGAGGAACAGAGAGCAACACAGGGCTGAGTTAACAGCAGGAGACCTGCTGGAGGAACACAGGGCTGAGTTAACAACAGGAGACCTGCTGGAGGAACACAGGGCTGAGTTAACAGCAGGAGACCTGCTGGAGGAACACAGGGCTGAGTTAACAGCAGGAGACCTGCTGGAGGAACACAGGGCTGAGTTAACAGCAGGAGACCTGCTGGAGGAACACAGGGCTGAGTTAACAGCAGGAGACCTGCTGGAGGAACACAGGGCTGAGTTAACAGGAGGAGACCTGCTGGAGGAACACAGGGCTGAGTTAACAACAGGAGACCTGCTGGAGGAACACAGGGCTGAGTTAACAGCAGGAGACCTGCTGGAGGAACAGAGGGCTGAGTTAACAGCAGGAGACCTGCTGGAGGAACACAGGGCTGAGTTAACAGCAGGAGACCTGCTGGAGGAACACAGGGCTGAGTTAACAGCAGGAGACCTGCTGGAGGAACACAGGGCTGAGTTAACAGCAGGAGACCTGCTGGAGGAACACAGGGCTGAGTTAACAGCAGGAGACCTGCTGGAGGAACACAGGGCTGAGTTAACAACAGGAGACCTGCTGGAGGAACACAGGGCTGAGTTAACAGCAGGAGACCTGCTGGAGGAACAGAGAGGAACACAGGGCTGAGTTAACAGCAGGAGACCTGCTGGAGGAACAGAGGGCTGAGTTAACAGCAGGAGACCTGCTGGAGGAACACAGGGCTGAGTTAACAGCAGGAGACCTGCTGGAGGAACACAGGGCTGAGTTAACAGCAGGAGACCTGCTGGAGGAACACAGGGCTGAGTTAACAGCAGGAGACCTGCTGGAGGAGCAGAGAGGAACACAGGCCTTAGATCATGAGACTGAGCAGCATGGACACATGGTCCAGATAATAACATTTACAGCAACACCAGCTGCAGGGGTAATATAGGGTATGTGTGTTGTAGCCAGGGTAATATTTGTGTGTGTGTGTGTGTGTGTGTGTGTGTGTGTGTGTGTGTGTGTCTGTCTTTCTGTCTCCAACACCATCATTAAGTTTGCTGACGACACAACAGTGGTAGGCCTGATCAACGATGAGACGGCCCTATAGGGAGGAGGTCAGAGACCTGGCAGTGTGGTGCCAGGACAACAACCTCTCCCTCAACGTGATCAAGACAACGGGGCTGATCGTGGACTACAGGAAAAGGAGGACCGAACAGGTCCCCATTCACATCGACGGGGCTGTAGTGGAGCGGGTCGAGAGTTTCAAGTTCCTTGGTGTCCACATCACCAACAAACTATCATGGTCCAAACACACCAAGCCAGTCGTGAAGAGGTCACGACAAAACCTATTCCCCCTCAGGAGACTGAAAAGATTTGGCATGGGTCCTCAGATCCTCAAAAAGTTCTACAGCTGCACCATCGAGAGCATCCTGACCGGTTGCATCACCGCCTGGTATGGCAACTGCTCAACCTCCGACCGTAAGGCACTACAGAGGGTAGTGCGTACGGCCCAGAACATCACTGGGGCCAGGTTTCCTGCCATCCAGGACCTCTATACCAGGCGGTGTCAGAGGAAAGCCCATAAAATTGTCAGAGACTCCAGTCACCCGAGTTATAGACTGTTCTCTCTGCTACCACACGGCAAGTGGTACCGGAGCACCAAGTCTAGGTCCAAAAGGCTCCTTACCAGCTTCTACCCACCAAGCCATTAGACTGCTGAACAATTCATCAAATCACCACTGGACAATTCACATTGACCCCCCTCCCTCTCTGTTTATTATCTATGCATAGTCACTTCAACACCCCAACTACATGTACAAATTAACTCAACTAACCTGTACCCCTGAACACTGACTCTGTACCGGTACCCCCTGTATATAGCCTCCACATTGACTCTGTACCGGTACCCCCTGTATATAGCCTCCACATTGACTCTGTACCGGTACCCCCTGTATATAGCCTCCACATTGACTCTGTACCGTAACACCCTGTATATAGCCTCCACATTGACTCTGTACCGGTACCCCCTGTATATAGCCTCCACATTGACTCGGTACCGGTACCCCCTGTATATAGCCTCCACATTGACTCTGTACCGGTACCCCCTGTATATAGCCTCCACATTGACTCTGTACCGGTACCCCCTGTATATAGCCTCCACATTGACTCTGTACCGGTACCCCCTGTATATAGCCTCCACATTGACTCTGTACCGGTACCCCCTGTATATAGCCTCCACATTGACTCTGTACTGGTACCCCTGTATATAGCCTCCACATTGACTCTGTACCGGTACCCCCTGTATATAGCCTCCACATTGACTCTGTACCGGTACCCCCTGTATAGAGCCTCCACATTGACTCTGTACCGGTACCCCCTGTATATAGTCTCCACATTGACTCGGTACCAGTACCCCCTGCATATAGCCTCCACATTGACTCTGTACCGGTACCCCCTGTATATAGCCTCCACATTGACTCTGTACCGGTACCCCTGTATAGAGCCTCCACATTGACTCTGTACCGGTACCCCCTGTATATAGCCTCCACATTGACTCTGTACCGGTACCCCCTGTATATAGCCTCCACATTGACTCTGTACCGTAACACCCTGTATATAGCCTCCACATTGACTCTGTACCGGTACCCCCTGTATATAGCCTACACATTGACTCTGTACCGGTACCCCTGTATATAGCCTCCACATTGACTCTGTACCGGTACCCCCTGTATATAGCCTCCACATTGACTCTGTACCGGTACCCCCTGTATATAGCCTCCACATTGACTCTGTACTGGTACCCCCTGTATATAGCCTCCACATTGACTCTGTACTGGTACCCCCTGTATATAGCCTCCACATTGACTCTGTACCGTAATACCCTGTATATAGCCTCCACATTGACTCTGTACTGGTACCCCCTTGTATATAGCCTCCACATTGACTCTGTACCGGTACCCCCTGTATATAGCCTCCACATTGACTCTGTACCGTAACACCCTGTATATAGCCTCCACATTGACTCTGTACCGTAATACCCTGTATATAGCCTCCACATTGACTCTGTACCGGTACCCCCTGTATATAGCCTCCACATTGACTCTGTACCGGTACCCCCTGTATATAGCCTCCACATTGACTCTGTACCGTAACACCCTGTATATAGCCTCCACATTGACTCTGTACCGGTACCCCCCTGTATATAGCCTCCACATTGACTCTGTACCGGTACCCCCTGTATATAGCCTCCACATTGACTCTGTACCGGTACCCCCTGTATATAGCCTCCACATTGACTCTGTACCGGTACCCCCTGTATATAGCCTCCACATTGACTCTGTACCGGTACCCCCTGTATATAGCCTCCACATTGACTCTGTACCGGTACCCCTGTATATAGCCTCCACATTGACTCTGTACCGGTACCCCCTGTATATAGTCTCCACATTGACTCTGTACCGTAATACCCTGTATATAGCCTCCACATTGACTCTGTACCGTAATACCCTGTATATAGCCTCCACATTGACTCTGTACTGGTACCTCCTGTATATAGCCTCCACATTGACTCTGTACCGGTACCCCCTGTATATAGCCTCCACATTGACTCTGTACCGTAACACCCTGTATATAGCCTCCACATTGACTCTGTACCGGTACCCCCTGTATATAGCCTCCACATTGACTCTGTACCGTAATACCCTGTATATAGCCTCCACATTGACTCTGTACCGTAATACCCTGTATATAGCCTCCACATTGACTCTGTACTGGTACCTCCTGTATATAGCCTCCACATTGACTCTGTACCGTAATACCCTGTATATAGCCTCCACATTGACTCTGTACCGGTACCCCCTGTATATAGCCTCCACATTGACTCTGTACCGGTACCCCCCCTGTATATAGCCTCCACATTGACTCTGTACCGGTACCCCCTGTATATAGCCTCCACATTGACTCTGTACCGGTACCCCCTGTATATAGCCTCCACATTGACTCTGTACCGGTACACCCTGTATATAGCCTCCACATTGACTCTGTACCGTACACCCCTGTATATAGCCTCCACATTGACTCTGTACCGGTAATACCCCTGTATATAGCCTCCACATTGACTCTGTACCGTAATACCCTGTATATAGCCTCCACATTGACTCTGTACTGGTACCCCCTGTATATAGCCTCCACATTGACTCTGTACCGTAATACCCTGTATATAGCCTCCACATTGACTCTGTACCGTAATCCCCTGTATATAGCCTCCACATTGACTCTGTACCGGTACCCCCTGTATATAGCCTCCACATTGACTCTGTACCGGTACCCCCTGTATATAGCCTCCACATTGACTCTGTACCGGTACCCCCTGTATATAGCCTCCACATTGACTCTGTACCGGTACCCCCCTGTATATAGCCTCCACATTGACTCTGTACCGTAACCCCCTGTATATAGCCTCCACATTGACTCTGTACCGCTACCCCCTGTATATAGCCTCCACATTGACTCTGTACCGTATACCCCTGTATATAGCCTCCACATTGACTCTGTACCGTAATACCTGTATATAGCCTCCACATTGACTCTGTACCGTAATACCCTGTATATAGCCTCCACATTGACTCTGTACCGTAATACCCCCTGTATATAGCCTCCACATTGACTCTGTACCGGTACCCCCTGTATATAGCCTCCACATTGACTCTGTACCGGTACCCCCTGTATATAGCCTCCACATTGACTCTGTACCGTAATACCCCCTGTATATAGCCTCCACATTGACTCTGTACCGGTACCCCCTGTATATAGCCTCCACATTGACTCTGTACCGGTACCCCCCTGTATATAGCCTCCACATTGACTCTGTACCGGTACCCCCTGTATATAGCCTCCACATTGACTCTGTACCCCCCCTGTATATAGTCTCCACATTGACTCTGTACCGGTACCCCCTGTATATAGCCTCCACATTGACTCTGTACCGTAATACCCTGTATATAGCCTCCACATTGACTCTGTACCGTAATACCCTGTATATAGCCTCCACACTGACTCTGTACCGTAATACCCTGTATATAGCCTCCACACTGACTCTGTACCGTAATACCCTGTATATAGCCTCCACATTGACTCTGTACCGGTACCCCCTGTATATAGCCTCCACATTGACTCTGTACCGGTACCCCCTGTATATAGCCTCCACATTGACTCTGGACCGGTACCCCCTGTATATAGCCTCCACATTGACTCTGTACCGGTACCCCCTGTATATAGCCTCCACATTGACTCTGTACCGATACCCCCTGTATATAGCCTCCACATTGACTCTGTACCGGTACCCCCTGTATATAGCCTCCACATTGACTCTGTACCGTAACACCCTGTATATAGCCTCCACATTGACTCTGTACCGTAATACCCTGTATATAGCCTCCACATTGACTCTGTACCGTAACACCCTGTATATAGCCTCCACATTGACTCTGTACCGTAATACCCTGTATAGAGCCTCGTTATTCTTATTGTGTTACTTTTTATTTTTGTTTATTTGGTAAATATTTTCTTAACTCCTCTTGAACTGCACTGTTGGTTAAGGGCTCGTCAGTAAGCATTTCACGGTAAAGTCTTGTGACAAATAAAGTTTGATTTGAGCTCTCTGTGAATCAGCACTCTGTTCTCCTTTACCTCCTGAGATCTCTGGGAATCAGCGCCCATGTTGACTCCATGTTTTCAGAGAGACAGAGACAGAGAGAGAGAGAGAGAGAGAGAGAGAGAGAGAGAGAGAGAGAGAGAGACAGACAGAGAGAGAGAGAGAGAGAGAGAGAGACAGAGGGAGAGGGAGAGGGAGAGGGAGAGAGAGAGAGACAGAGACAGAGAGAGAGAGAGACAGAGAGAGAGAGAGAGAGAGAGACAGAGAGAAAGGGAGAGGGGAGGACACCTGCTTCTGATTCAGTACAGGACCACACAGTGGTGAGGAGTCCCCCTCCTCCCCCTCCTCCTCCCCCTCTTCTCTCTCCCCCTGCAGGTGGGAACCGCTGGATGGATACCCAAGGTGCTCTCCCCTCCCTCCCTCCCTCCCTCCCTCCCTCCCTCCCTCACCACCCAACCCTTCTACTGTAAAAACAGCAAGGCAACAATTGGTCTTTGACTAATGGAAGTGGGTTTGAATTCCCCTCTGAGGTCCTGGAACCAGTCGTGAAACCACAACTATTTAAATGCAGGAAATCTGGATTTGATCAAATGTTCATGTGATCTGTTCTGAGGACAGTGGGGCTGAGCGCAGCGGCCTGGCTCAATGCAGGAAACATCCCCCCTCCTCTCTCTCTGTTTCTACCGTTCTCTCCCTCTCTCTCCCTCTCTCTCTCTCTCTCTCTGTTTCTACCATTCTCTCTCTCTCTCTCTCTCTCTCTCTGTTTCTACCATTCTCTCTCTCTCCCCCTCTCTCTCTCTCTCTGTTTCTACCATTCTCTCTCTCTCTCTCTCTCTCTCTCTCTCTCCATCGATTCTGGCCAATAGAGAGGGATCTCAGCTGTGTTCCGTTCACCTGTCCCCCCCCCCACCCTCCTCTCCCTCCAGGTATAACAGGGGTCCTGCCCAGAGACCAGAGAGGGAAACAGTGAGTTCAGACCAGCTCTATGCCCCCACCCTCCTCTCTCTCTCTCTCCATGTGGCCACATGGTAATTTTAGAGCCCTGAGAAATGATGGCCACCTCCTCTCCCCCCTTTCCTCCCCTCCTCAACTCAGCTCTTCATGAGAAGTCAATTAAATTCTTTTCAATCTGAGCCATTCCTGTTTCTGGATCTTTTTATGGCTGCATTTCCGTTCCCTGTAACTGGACTTTCTCTGCCTTCTGAGAAATCAAATAAAAAATGAATTAATTGAGCCCTTCTGAAGTTTTCCTATAAAAAACAAAAACAAATGAAAATCGGAGAACGCCAGGAGGCTGAAATCAATGAGATATGGGATCAGAATGAGAGAGATTTGGGGATCTGGCTAATGACAAAGATCTCTGTTCTAACAGCCCCCATCTCCCCCCTCTCATCTCCCCCCTCTCCCCCCTCTCCCCCATCTCCCCCCCTCTCCCTCCATCTCCCCCCTCCTCCCCCCTCTCTCCCCCCATCTCCCCCCTCTCCCCCCATCTCTCCCATCTCCCCCCTTCTCCCTCCATCTCCCCCCTCCTCCCCCCTCTCCCCCCATCTCCCCCCTCTCCCACCTCTCCCCCCAACCCTCCTGGCTTAGCAGAGCGTGAGTATTTGGAGAATAAGGTCATATTATGAGGCTGAAGAGGGCTGTGTGTCAGATCTCTGTTCTAAAAGGCCCCATCTCCCCCCTATCTCCCCAACCCTCCTGGCTTAGCAGAGCGTGAGTATTTTGAGAATAAGGTCATATTATGAGGCTGAAGAGGGCTGTGGACGAAGGCCTGTGTGTCAGATGTATAAATCAGATCCGGTGGCTGATAATTACCCAGAAATCACTTCTTTCTATAAAGCACTGATACGTGATATTATGTTCCTCCACGTTGCCAAAACAGATCGTGTTTCTACATCTGGATAAAAACAGACTAAACATTTACATTTTTCTGATGTTTCTTATTATAATGGGTATTAACCTGCTTTATGCCAGAGTCTTTAACACAGATAGATAGATAGATAGGTAGGTAGGTAGGTGGGTGGGTAGGTAGGTGGGTGGGTGGGTAGATAGATAGATAGATAGATAGACGGAGAGAGACGGAGAGAGACAGACAGACAGACAGACAGACAGACAGACAGAGAGAGAGAGAGAGAGAGAGAGAGAGAGAGAGAGAGAGAGAGAGAGAGAGAGAGAGAGAGAGAGAGAGAGAGAGAGAGAGAGAGAGAGAGAGAGAGAGAGAGAGAGAGAGAGAGAGATAGAGAGAGAGATAGATAGATAGATAGATAGATAGATAGAGAGAGATATAGATATAGAGATAATAGATAGTATGGTACTAACCTTTAGTCTGTCTCCCAGGTCTGCGGTGCTGATCTCGGGGTCCTCGGTGGTGTTGAAGGGGACTGGAGTGATGCGTACGAAGGTCAACACACGGGATTCTGGGTAACGCCACAGCATGACGCCGGGACTGTCGTCTGTTTCGTTATAGAACACAACCTCATATGGACCAGGCAGTTTCTGATAGGCTGGGGGAGACAGGAAGTAGGTGATACAACACAACCTCATATGGACCAGGCAGTTTCTGATAGGCTGGGGGAGACAGGAAGTAGGTGATACAACACAACCTCATATGGACCAGGCAGTTTCTGATAGGCTGGGGGAGACAGGAAGTAGGTGATACAACACAACACCTGGTTGAAATGTTGCAACAAACTACACAACTTTGTGTGTGCTCACCAGCATGTGTGTGTGTGTGTGTGTGTGTGTGTGTGTGTGTGTGTGTGTGTGTGTGTGTGTGTGTGTGTGTGTGTGTGTGTGTATGTGTGTGTGTGTGTGTGTGTGTCTGTGTGTGTGTGTGTGTGTGTGTGTGTGTGATGTTGGTCATGGCTGCTGTTTGGAAAACTGTTTATTAGATAAAAAGTCAAGTGCAGAATTGATGTTACGCCTGGTCCTCAGGGGAACAAACACTGGGCTCCTCGTGACAGAAAATACCTTTTAATTTGTCCTCTAGTCTAGTTCTCTGTAGTCTATTAGTCTCTCTCTCTCCCTCTCCCTCTCTGTCTCTCTCTCTCTCTCCGTCTCTCTCTCTCTCTCTCTGTCTCTCTCTCCCTCCCTCTGCTCTCTGTCTCCGTCTGTCTGTCTGTCTGTCTGTCTGTCTGTCTGTCTGTCTGTCTGTCTGTCTGTCTGTCTGTCTGTCTGTCTCTCTGCTCTGTCTCTCTGCTCTGGCTCTCTCTCTGGCTCTCTCTCCCTCTCTCCCTCCCTCCCTCCCTATCTCCCTATCTCTCTCCGTCTCAGCAGCCCACTTGAAGGTAGACGATATGTTGTTTTCACAGTGTCTCAGCTTGTGTTTTGGTAATGTTATGGATGGAGAGATCTGCCTTCACGGTTCTGTTCTCCTTCATGTCTTGTTTAACCGGCTTCTAGGGAACCTACCAACCCAGCTGCTGCTCGCTACCTCACCGCCAGCACGGCCTCAGGACTACGGCAGAACTGACTCCCAACTATTACTGGTTTTCACTATCTGGGCTTGTTTCAGCTTGCCGGGCACAGTGGAACCAATGGAGTCATCCCAAAAGGTCACACATTCCTGCCCGGCTGGCTACTCCAGGCACGGACAATCAAACAGTCAAAGTAACAAAAGGGATGCTACTATTAGAACCCAGGTCTGAGGACTACATCCCCCCTCCTGTCTCTCTACCTTCCCCTAGCACCAGCTCCCTGGCCGTTGGTCACAACATGCTGCAGACAGACTACTGTTTTTACTGCTGGGGAGGAAGGAAGGAAGGAAGGAAGGAAGCCCTCCTGTAATCCATTAGAGGAACAGCCGTATTAAATGCATCAAAGACCAGAGGAACGATGCAACAAACAAGGACAGGAGAGGCTGACTGACCACAGCCGACAGGGTAGATAGCTGATAGGGCGAGGAGAGGGTTTGATCTCTCTCCACCGTGTGTGTGTGTGTGTGTGTGTGTGTGTGTGTGTGTGTGTGTGTGTGTGTGTCTCTCTCCCCGGGAGGAAGACAGTGTGCCCAGGGAGGAGAACAAACTGTATTTTACTGGAAACAGACTGTAATGTCTTCCTCTCTGAGACCACATGCAGAAGCCCTGATTCACTATTTGTTCAGGCGGGGCTGAAGCGTGTTGGGGTACGCTTTCTATTCCGCTGTGTTATTACCTGTATCTAATAGATAATAACAGTGTTATTACCTGTATCTAATAGATAGTAACAGTGTGTTATTACCTGTATCTAATAGATAATAACAGTGTTATTACCTGTATCTAATAGATAGTAACAGTGTTATTACCTGTATCTAATAGATAGTAACAGTGTTATTACCTGTATCTAATAGACAATAACAGTGTTATTACCTGTATCTAATAGACAGTAACAGTGTTATTACCTGTATCTAATAGATAGTAACAGTGTTATTACCTGTATCTAATAGATAGTAACAGTGTGTTATTACCTGTATCTAATAGATAATAACAGTGTTATTACCTGTATCTAATAGATAATAAGTGTTATTACCTGTATCTAATAGATAATAACAGTGTTATTACCTGTATCTAATAGATAGTAACACTGTTATTACCTGTATCTAATAGATAGTAACACTGTTATTACCTGTATCTAATAGATAGTAAGTGTTATTACCTGTATCTAATAGATAGTAAGTGTTATTACCTGTATCTAATAGATAGTAACAGTGTTATTACCTGTATCTAATAGATAGTAACAGTGTTATTACCTGTATCTAATAGATAGTAACAGTGTGTTATTACCTGTATCTAATAGATAGTAACAGTGTGTTATTACCTGTATCTAATAGATAATAACAGTGTGTTATTACCTGTATCTAATAGATAATAACAGTGTTATTACCTGTATCTAATAGATAGTAACAGTGTTATTACCTGTATCTAATAGATAATAACAGTGTGTTATTACCTGTATCTAATAGATAGTAACAGTGTTATTACCTGTATCTAATAGATAATAACAGTGTGTTATTACCTGTATCTAATAGATAATAACAGTGTTATTACCTGTATCTAATAGATAATAACAGTATTATTACCTGTATCTAATAGATAGTAACAGTGTTATTACCTGTATCTAATAGATAATAACAGTGTTATTACCTGTATCTAATAGATAATAAGTGTTATTACCTGTATCTAATAGATAAGTGTTATTACCTGTATCTAATAGATAATAACAGTGTGTTATTACCTGTATCTAATAAATAAGTGTTATTACCTGTATCTAATAGATAATAACAGTGTTATTACCTGTATCTAATAGATAATAACAATGTTATTACCTGTATCTAATAGATAATAACAGTATTATTACCTGTATCTGATAGTAAGTGTTATTACCTGTATCTAATAGATAATAACAGTGTTATTACCTGTATCTAATAGATAATAAGTGTTATTACCTGTATCTAATAGATAAGTGTTATTACCTGTATCTAATAGATAGATACAGGTAATAACACTTATCTATTAGATACAGGTAATAACACTTATCTATTAGATACAGGTAATAACACTTATTATCTATTAGATACAGGTAATAACACTGTTATTATCTATTAGATACAGGTAATAACACTTAATAGATAATAACAGTGTGTTATTACCTGTATCTAATAAATAAGTGTTATTACCTGTATCTAATATTTAATAACAGTGTTATTACCTGTATCTAATAGATAATAACAATGTTATTACCTGTATCTAATAGATAATAACAGTATTATTACCTGTATCTAATAGATAGTAAGTGTTATTACCTGTATCTAATAGATAATAACAGTGTTATTACCTGTATCTAATAGATAATAACAGTGTTATTACCTGTATCTAATAGATAAGTGTTATTACCTGTATCTAATAGATAATAACAGTGTGTTATTACCTGTATCTAATAGATAGTAACAGTGTTATTACCTGTATCTAATAGATAGTAACAGTGTTATTACCTGTATCTAATAGATAATAACAGTGTTATTACCTGTATCTAATAGATAGTAACAGTGCTATTACCTGTATCTAATAAATAAGTGTTATTACCTGTATCTAATAGATAGTAACAGTGTTATTACCTGTATCTAATAGATAGTAACAGTGTTATTACCTGTATCTAATAGATAAGTGTTATTACCTGTATCTAATAGATAATAACAGTGTGTTATTACCTGTATCTAATAGATAGTAACAGTGTTATTACCTGTATCTAATAGATAATAAGTGTTATTACCTGTATCTAATAGATAGTAACAGTGTTATTACCTGTATCTAATAAATAAGTGTTATTACCTGTATCTAATAGATAGTAACAGTGTTATTACCTGTATCTAATAGATAATAACAGTGTGTTATTACCTGTATCTAATAGATAGTAACAGTGTTATTACCTGTATCTAATAGATAGTAACAGTGTGTTATTACCTGTATCTAATAGATAATAACAGTGTTATTACCTGTATCTAATAGATAATAACAGTGTTATTACCTGTATCTAATAGATAGTAACAGTATTATTACCTGTATCTAATAGATAGTAACAGTGTTATTACCTGAGAAACAGGTGAATAGTTAGTGAGGTGTGATGGTTACCTGAGTCCTGTATGTACTGGAACAGCCCGGTGCGGAGGTCGTCGGAGCTGTGTTCTGTCTTGGGGGGAGGGATTTCAGTGGAAGGGGGTGACTGGGGGTCAAAGGGGGGCTTATCCTCTTCAGTCCCAGACCCAGTCCCAGTCCCAGCCCCAGCCCCAGTCCCAGCCCCAGTCCCAGTCCCAGCCCCAGTCCCAGCCCCAGACCCAGTCCCAGTCCCAGACCCAGTCCCAGACCCAGTCCCCTGGTTCCTCTGGAGGGAGGCCTGGAGGTGTTCATACACCAGCCTCAGACAGTTGACATGCTCCTGGCCCCAGAACACCTGCACAGACACAAGGAGAATATTACATGACAGTGGGGTTAAGGATGGGGCTGGAGGTGGGGGCTAAGGATGGGGTTGGGGGTTAAGGATGGGGCTGGAGGTGGGGGCTAAGGATGGGGTTGGGGTTAAGGATGGGGTTGGGGGCTAAGGATGGGGCTGGAGGTTAAGGGTGGGGATGGGGGTTAAAACCTCTTTGGGATAGGGGGCAGCATTGGGAAGTTTGGATGAAAAGCGTGCCCAGAGTAAACTGCCTGTTACTCAGGCCCAGAAGCTAGAATATGCATATTATTAGTAGATTTGGAAAGAAAACTCTAGAGTTTCTAAAACTGTTAAAGTAATGTCTGTGAGTATAACAGAACTGATATGGCCGGCGAAAACCTGAGGAAAATCCAACCAGGAAGTGGGAATTCTGAGGTTTGTAGTTTTCAAGTGAATGCCTATCGAATATCCAGTGTCTGTGGGGTCAGATTGCACTTCCTAAGGCTTCCACTAGATGTCAACAGTCTTTAGAAAGTTGTTTCAGGCTTCTATTGTGAAAGGGGAGAGAATAAGAGCACTCTAAGCAGATGGCCCAGGTGAAAGCCTTTAGTTTAGTCTCGCGCGTGGCCGTGAGCGCGAACTCCGTTCCCTTTCCTTTCTAATGAAAACACTATTGTCCGGTTGAAACATTATTGAATATTTATGATAAAAACACCCTAAGGATTGATTAGAAACATCGTTTCACATGTTTCTACAAACTCTAATGGAACTTTTCGTCTGGACTTTGTGCATTTGGATTACTGGAATAAACGCGCAAACAAAAAGGAGGTATTTGGACATAAAGATGAACTTTATCGAACAAAACAAACATTTATTGTCTAACATGGAGACCTGGGAGTGCCATCAGATGAAGATCATCAAAGATAAGTGATTAATTTTAACGCTATTTCGGACTTTTGTGACACCTCTCCTTGGCTGGAAAATGGCTGTATGGTTTTTGTGACTAGGCGCTGTCCTAACATAATCGCATGTTATGCTTTCGCCGTAAAGCCTTTTTGAAATCGGACACTGTGGTTGGATTAACAAGAAGTTTATCTTTAAAATGGTGTATAATACTTGTATGTTTGAGGAATTTTAATTATGAGATTTCTGTTGTTTGAATTTGGCGCCCTGCAATTTCACTGGCTGTAGGCCAGGTGTTCCGCTAGCAGAACCTCCTTCCCAGAAAGGTTAAGGATGGGGTTAGGGGTTAAGCATGGGGCTGGGGGTTAAGCATGGGGTTGGGGGTTAAGCATGGGGTTGGGGGTTAAGGATGGGGTTGGGGGTTAAGGATGGGGTTGGGGGTTAAGGATGGGGTTGGGGGTTAAGCATGGGGCTGGGGGTTAAGCATGGGGTTGGGGGTTAAGGATGGGGTTGGGGGTTAAGGATGGGGCTGGGGGTTAAGGATGGGGTTGGGTTGGGGGTTAAGGATGGGGTTGGGGGTTAAGGATGGGGTTGGGGGTTAAGGATGGGGTTGGGGGTTAAGGATGGGGTTTGGGCTGGGGGTTACGGATGGGGTTGGGTTAAGGATGGGATTGGGGGTTAAGGATGGGGTTGGGGGTTAAGGATGGGGATTGGGGCTGGGGATTGGGCTGGGGATTGGGGCTGGGGATTGGGGTGGGGATTGGCCTGGGGATTGGGCTGGGGATTGGGGATGGGGATTGGACGGGAAGGCAGGAATCTCTGAGTCATAACCAGGTGACACAGGGAACCAGACTGGGCTCTACTCTGCTGTGGAGGAGGGTGACACAGGGATCCAGACTGGGCTCTACTCTGCTGTGGAGGAGGGTGACACAGGGAACCAGACTGGGCTCTACTCTGCTGTGGAGGAGGGTGACACAGGGAACCAGACTGGGCTCTACTCTGCTGTGGAGGAGGGTGACACAGGGATCCAGACTGGGCTCTACTCTGCTGTGGAGGAGGGTGACACAGGGAACCAGACTGGGCTCTACTCTGCTGTGGAGGAGGGTGACACAGGGAACCAGACTGGGCTCTACTCTGCTGTGGAGGAGGGTGACACAGGGATCCAGACTGGGCTCTACTCTGCTGTGGAGGAGGGTGACACAGGGATCCAGACTGGGCTCTACTCTGCTGTGGAGGAGGGTGACACAGGGATCCAGACTGGGCTCTACTCTGCTGTGGAGGAGGGTGACACAGGGAACCAGACTGGGCTCTACTCTGCTGTGGAGGAGGGTGGCACAGGGAACCAGACTGGGCTCTACTCTGCTGTGGAGGAGGGTGACACAGGGATCCAGACTGGGCTCTACTCTGCTGTGGAGGAGGGTGGCACAGGGATCCAGACTGGGCTCTACTCTGCTGTGGAGGAGGGTGACACAGGGATCCAGACTGGGCTCTACTCTGCTGTGGAGGAGGGTGACTCCATGTAAAAGCAGGAACATGTGGGGATTCCTCGGGTTTGGAGCTGAAACGGGAGGAATCTGGGTTGACTTCATTAAAACACCACAAACACTCCGTATTTGCAGAAAGGAAATGTCTGATTATATATTAAGTGTTGAGTTGTGAGTGATCTTTCTGTTAATATCACGCAATAAGTGCATTAGGAAAACATGTTTCCCCCTGCTGTAATGTGGAACACTTACAGGAACACGCTAACAGCAAAAGTACCAGTCTTCCCTAAAGGGTCATTAGAGGTCATTAGGGTGATGAATAACCAGTAGAGGTCAGAGGTCATTAGGGTGATGAATAACCAGTAGAGGTCAGAGGTCATTAGGGTGATGAATAACCAGTAGAGGTCAGAGGTCATTAGGGTGATGAATAACCAGTAGAGGTCAGAGGTCATTAGAGTGATGAATAACCAGTAGAGGTCATTAGGGTGATGAATAACCAGTAGAGGTCATTAGGGTGATGAATAACCAGTAGAGGTCAGAGGTCATTAGGGTGATGAATAACCAGTAGAGGTCAGAGGTCATTAGGGTGATGAATAACCAGTAGAGGTCATTAGGGTGATGAATAACCAGTAGAGGTCAGAGGTCATTAGGGTGATGAATAACCAGTAGAGGTCAGAGGTCATTAGGGTGATGAATAACCAGTAGAGGTCAGAGGTCATTAGGGTGATGAATAACCAGTAGAGGTCAGAGGTCATTAGGGTGATGAATAACCAGTAGAGGTCAGAGGTCATTAGGGTGATGAATAACCAGTAGAGGTCAGAGGTCATTAGGGTGATGAATAACCAGTAGAGGTCAGAGGTCATTAGGTTGATGAATAACCAGTAGAGGTCATTAGGGTGATGAATAACCAGTAGAGGTCAGAGGTCATTAGGGTGATGAATAACCAGTAGAGGTCATTAGGGTGATGAATAACCAGTAGAGGTCAGAGGTCATTAGGGTGATGAATAACCAGTAGAGGTCATTAGGGTGATGAATAACCAGTAGAGGTCAGAGGTCATTAGGGTGATGAATAACCAGTAGAGGTCAGAGGTCATTAGGGTGATGAATAACCAGTAGAGGTCAGAGGTCATTAGGGTGATGAATAACCAGTAGAGGTCAGAGGTCATTAGGATGATGAATAACCAGTAGAGGTCAGAGGTCATTAGGGTGATGAATAACCAGTAGAGGTCATTAGGGTGATGAATAACCAGTAGAGGTCAGAGGTCATTAGGGTGATGAATAACCAGTAGAGGTCAGAGGGTCACCTGCAGCAGGCCTCCCTTCAGGTCCAGCAGTAGTTTCGGGATCCCAGTCTCAGGTCCAGGACTGCTGCTGTGCCGACACCACCTGGCCTCTAGGGCGGCGCTACAGGAGAAAGGCCCCAGCAGCAGACGGCTCCGATCCTTCAGGCCCGTCCTCACCAGGATATCCTGCAGCTCCAACAGCACTGAGACTGACTGGACCGGGTCTACAAGGAGCACAGAGAGACATACAGAATAAACCATCAGAAAAGGGTTAATGAAACATGGAGCTTTATAGACCTCTACGAATAACCAGTAGAGGTCAGAGGTCATTAGGGTGATGAATAACCAGTAGAGATCAGAGGTCATTAGGGTGATGAATAACCAGTAGGGGTCAGAGGTCATTAGGGTGATGAATAACCAGTAGAGGTCAGAGGTCATTAGGGTGATGAATAACCAGTAGAGATCAGAGGTCATTAGGGTGATGAATAACCAGTAGAGATCAGAGGTCATTAGGGTGATGAATAACCAGTAGAGATCAGAGGTCATTAGGGTGATGAATAACCAGTAGAGGTCAGAGGTCATTAGGGTGATGAATAACCAGAAGAGGTCATTAGAGTGATGAATAACCAGTAGAGGTCAGAGGTCATTAGGGTGATGAATAACCAGTAGAGGTCATTAGAGTGATGAATAACCAGTAGAGGTCAGAGGTCATTAGGGTGATGAATAACCAGTAGAGGTCAGAGGTCATTAGGGTGATGAATAACCAGTAGAGGTCATTAGAGTGATGAATAACCAGTAGAGGTCAGAGGTCATTAGGGTGATGAATAACCAGTAGAGGTCAGAGGTCATTAGGGTGATGAATAACCAGTAGAGGTCAGAGGTCATTAGAGTGATGAATAACCAGTAGAGGTCAGAGGTCATTAGGGTGATGAATAACCAGTAGAGGTCAGAGGTCATTAGGGTGATGAATAACCAGTAGAGGTCAGAGGTCATTAGGGTGATGAATAACCAGTAGAGGTCAGAGGTCATTAGAGTGATGAATAACCAGTAGAGGTCAGAGGTCATTAGGGTGATGAATAACCAGTAGAGGTCAGAGGTCATTAGGGTGATGAATAACCAGTAGAGGTCATTAGGGTGATGAATAACCAGTAGAGGTCAGAGGTCATTAGGGTTCCGCTGTGCCATAAATCCATGTTTGAATGAAGCTGTTTACAACAACAACGGGACAGTGGAACATTTTGTAAACAATGCAGTGCAGAGACATCATTCAGAATGGGATTCTGATGTAAAATGAGCTGGTTTGGAGTCGTTTTTAACATGCCTCGGGCAGGTTATCATAGTGCATTGTGGTTAACGGCAAGTGTAATTAGGGTCATTTTCTGTTATGAAACAAAATATTGAACAAAAAAAATAAACGTTTTTTGGAAGATCAACTACAATCACCGAAAGAGTGAAAATAAGTCTACATGTAAAAAATTGGTGAGCTTCCCCTTTAATGCTAAACAAAGAGCAAAGGAGAGAGAGGACATCCTTGTCTTGTACCTCTCCAACATCACTACATCCAAATATTACAGTTGAACTTGATCAGAAGCAGATGAGCTAGCCATTGGTTCCTACAGTGAAATGTGAGGACCAGACAGACACTTGGTCAGACAAACACTGGTAAACAAGGACAGTTCTGGCTCAGTCCATCTCCTTCCAGTCCTGACAGAGTGACTGACCTCAGCTTGGACCTTGGTTTGGACCCAAGCTCGATGAACTCATAAATCTCCATAAACCCTGGTCTCCACCACTCGCTGACATGGACGTGCGTCTCTGGTCTGCTCTGGTCTATCGGTCAACAGAACACTTGGATGCTGTCCTGTGTATGAGTAATCAGTCCTGAGAACCAACTCTTTAATGGCCCTTTAAACTGCTGCCTGCCTGGGAACCCAGAGAACCCAGAACTAACTGCTGCCTGCCTGCCTGCCTGGGAACCCAGAGAACCCAGAACTAACTGCTGCTGCTGCCTGCCTGGGAACCCAGAGAACACAGAACTAACTGCTGCTGCCTGCCTGCCTGGGAACCCAGAGAACCCAGAACTAACTGCTGCCTGCCTGCCTGGGAACCCAGAGAACCCAGAACTAACTGCTGCTGCCTGCCTGCCTGGGAACCCAGAGAACACAGAACTAACTGCTGCTGCCTGCCTGCCTGGGAACCCAGAGAACCCAGAACTAACTGCTGCTGCCTGCCTGCCTGGGAACCCAGAACTAACTGCTGCTGCTGCCTGCCTGGGAACCCAGAGAACCCAGAACTAACTGCTGCTGCCTGCCTGCCTGGGAACCCAGAGAACCCAGAACTAACTGCTGCTGCCTGCCTGCCTGGGAACCCAGAGAACCCAGAACTAACTGCTTTGTTGTTCCACCACTTGTTTTGCTCCCGCTGTTTACAATAACCAAGACCTCCGTCTTGTTTCATTCTGTCTGTGCTGGGGGGGTACTGAGAGACAAGGCTGGGGGGGTACTGAGAGACAAGGCTGGGGGGGGTACTGAGAGACAAGGCTGGGGGGGTACTGAGAGACAAGGCTGGGGGGGTACTGAGAGACAAGGCTGGGGGGGTACTGAGAGACAAGGCTGGGGGGTACTGAGAGAGACAAGGCTGGGGGGGTACTGAGAGACAAGGCTGGGGGGTACTGAGAGAGACAAGGCTGGGGGGGTACTGAGAGACAAGGCTGGGGGGGTACTGAGAGACAAGGCTGGGGGGGTACTGAGAGACAAGGCTGGGGGGGGTACTGAGAGACAAGGCTGGGGGGGTACTGAGAGACAAGGCTGGGGGGGTACTGAGAGACAAGGCTGGGGGGGGGTACTGAGAGACAAGGCTGGGGTGTAGGCTCTGTACCATATTTTTGCAACCCAGGCAGGCCTTGTCTCTCAGAGCAGCACTAGGCTGGGGAACTCCCAGGCAGGCCTTGTCTCTCAGAGCAGCACTAGGCTGGGGAACTCCCAGGCAGGCCTTGTCTCTCAGAGCAGCACTAGGCTGGGGAACTCCCAGGCAGACCTCGTCTCTCTGAGCAGCACTAGGCTGGGGAACTCCCAGGCAGGCCTTGTCTCTCAGAGCAGCACTAGGCTGGGGAACTCCCAGGCAGGCCTTGTCTCTCAGAGCAGCACTAGGCTGGGGAACTCCCAGGCAGGCCTTGTCTCTCAGAGCAGCACTAGGCTGGGGAACTCCCAGGCAGGCCTTGTCTCTCAGAGCAGCACTAGGCTGGGGAACTCCCAGGCAGGCCTTGTCTCTCAGAGCAGCACTAGGCTGGGGAACTCCCAGGCAGGCCTTGTCTCTCAGAGCAGCACTAGGCTGGGGAACTCCCAGGCAGGCCTTGTCTCTCTGAGCAGCACTAGGCTGGGGAACTCCCAGGCAGACCTTGTCTCTCAGAGCAGCACTAGGCTGGGGAACTCCCAGGCAGGCCTTGTCTCTCAGAGCAGCACTAGGCTGGGGAACTCCCAGGCAGGCCTTGTCTCTCAGAGCAGCACTAGGCTGGGGAACTCCCAGGCAGACCTCGTCTCTCTCAGAGCAGCACTAGGCTGTGGAACTCCCAGGCAGACCTCGTCTCTCTGAGCAGCACTAGGCTGGGGAACTCCCAGGCAGACCTCGTCTCTCTCAGAGCAGCACTAGGCTGGGGAACTCCCAGGCAGACCTCGTCTCTCTCAGAGCAGCACTAGGCTGTGGAACTCCCAGGCAGACCTCGTCTCTCTCAGAACAGCACTAGGCTGGGGAACTCCCAGGCAGACCTCGTCTCTCTCTGAGGAGCACTAGGCTGGGGAACTCCCAGGCAGACCTCGTCTCTCTCAGAGCAGCACTAGGCTGGGGAACTCCCAGGCAGACCTTGTCTCTCAGAGCAGCACTAGGCTGGGGAACTCCCAGGCAGACCTCGTCTCTCTGAGGAGCACTAGGCTGGGGAACTCCCAGGCAGACCTCGTCTCTCTCTGAGCAGCACTAGGCTGGGGAACTCCCAGGCAGACCTCGTCTCTCTCTGAGCAGCACTAGGCTGGGGAACTCCCAGGCAGACCTCGTCTCTCTCAGAACAGCACTGAACTGACTAACTGTGGATATCATCATCCTATTACAACAGAGAGAACCTCGTCCCAACTGGCCCGACGACTCCACTTCTCCCATGGTGCATCATTTACAGGCCAGCTGACCAGAGCAGAGAGCACCACGACATGATGAGGTAAAACACAGCTGCAGCCACGATGACAATATTAATATTCTCACTAATTAGGAGGTTTGAAGTCCTCACTTGCTCTCCTCTCCCCTCCCCTCCTCTCCCCTCCCCTCTCCTCTCCTCTCCTCTCCTCTCCTCTCCTCTCCTCTCCTCTTCCCTCCCTTCCCCTCCCCTCTCCTCTCCTCCCCTCCCCTCCCCTCCCCCTCTCCTCTCCTCTCCTCTCCTCTCCTCTCCTCTCCTCTCCTCTCCTCTCCTCTCCTCTCCTCTCCTCTCCTCTCCCCTCCCCTCCCCTCTCCTCTCCTCCCAGCCCATAATGACCATGTGTTTCCGTGGAGACCCTGGCTGTGCTGCAGCCGTCTGTCCCTCCACTACTAACGGCCCCGTTAGTGGATCACTGATCTGGTGCCATGGGCAGAGAGAGGTGTAGCCATTAAACAGAGACGGCCCTCTCCCTCTGTGTGTGTGTGTGTGTGTGTGTGTGTGTGTGTGTGTGTGTGTGTGTGTGTGTGTGTGTGTGTGCGCGCATGTGTGCGTGTGTGAGTGAGTGAGTGAGTGTGTGTTTGAGCCTCTGTGTGTGTGTGTGTGTGTGTGTATGAACGTGTGTGTGAGTGTGAGTGTGTGTGTGTGTGTGTGTGCGTGTGCGTGGTGTGTGTGTGGTGTGTGTGTGTGTGTGTGTGTGTGTGTGTGTGGTGTGTGTGTGTGATGTGTGTGTGTTTGAGCCTCTGTGTGTGTGTGTGTGTTTGAGCCTCTGTGTGTGTGTGTGTGTGTGTGTGTGTTTGAGCCTGTGTGTGTGTGTGTGTGTTTGAGTGTGAGCGTGTGTGTGCGTGTGTGTGTGTGTGGTGTGTGGTGTGTGTTTGAGCCTCTGTGTGTGTGTGTGTGTGTTTGAGCCTCTGTGTGTGTGTGTGTGAGTGTGTGCGTGTGTGGTGTGAGTGGTGTGTGTGTGTGTGTTTGAGGCTCTATCTGTGTGTGTGTGTGAGTGTGTGTGTGTGTGTGTGTACTCTGCCACCCCAGCCTATTATCATGTGGTCAGGGAGAGAGCAGAGGAACCACACTCATATTTATGGTCGACTGTTGAGCGTCGGACGCCTGAGTCGAACAGACAGCAAGTTACCATCCCTACCCTACTGCTACACACACACACACACACACACACACACACACACACACACACACACACACACACACACACACACACACACACACACACACACACACACACACACACACACAGAGAGGCTCAAACACACACACATACACACACACACATACGGGGAAAGAAAAGCTTCCTGAATTTCATATTTTCACTAAATATTTTTGCCACATGGTTGAAAGCAGATCCTTTGGCAAGACAGGAAGAGGCTCTAAATATCTCTCTCTGCAGCACGACAAGCAACAGGCCTGGCTCGCTGCCTGGCCCAGTCTGGACAACATTAGACCTGCCTGGCTGGCCCAGTCAGTACAACATTAGACCTGCCTGTCCTGTCAGTACAACATTAGACCTGCCTAGCCTGTCAGTACAACATTAGACCTGCCTGTCCTGTCAGTACAACATTAGACCTGTCTGTCCTGTCAGTACAACATTAGACCTCCCTGGCTAGCCCAGTCTGTACAACATTAGACCCCCCTGGCCCAGTCTGGACAACATTAGACCTGCCTGTCCTGTCAGTACAACATTAGACCTGCCTGTCCTGTCAGTACAACATTAGACCTGCCTGGCCCAGTCTGGACAACATTAGACCTGCCTGGCCTGTCAGTACAACATTAGACCTGCCTGGCCTGTCAGTACAACATTAGACCTGCCTGGCCTGTCAGTACAACATTAGACCTGCCTGTCCTGTCAGTACAACATTAGACCTGCCTGGCCTGTCAGTACAACATTAGACCTGCCTGGCTAGCCCAGTCTGGACAACATTAGACCTGCCTGTCCTGTCAGTACAACATTAGACCTGCCTGTCCTGTCAGTACAACATTAAACCTGCCTGGCCCAGTCTGGACAACATTAGACCTGCCTGGTCTGTCTGTACAACATTAGACCTGCCTGGCCTGTCAGTACAACATTAGACCTGCCTGGCCTGTCAGTACAACATTAGACCTGCCTGCCTGGCCTGTCAGTACAACATTAGACCTGCCTGTCCTGTCAGTACAACATTAGACCTGCCTGTCCTGTCAGTACAACATTAAACCTGCCTGGCCCAGTCTGGACAACATTAGACCTGCCTGGTCTGTCTGTACAACATTAGACCTGCCTGGCCTGTCAGTACAACATTAGACCTGCCTGGCCTGTCAGTACAACATTAGACCTGCCTGGCTAGCCCAGTCTGGACAACATTAGACCTGCCTGTCCTGTCAGTACAACATTAGACCTGCCTGTCCTGTCAGTACAACATTAAACCTGCCTGGCCCAGTCTGGACAACATTAGACCTGCCTGGTCTGTCTGTACAACATTAGACCTGCCTGGCCTGTCAGTACAACATTAGACCTGCCTGGCCTGTCAGTACAACATTAGACCTGCCTGTCCTGTCAGTTCAACATTAGACCTGCCTGGCCTGTCAGTACAACATTAGACCTGCCTGGCCTGTCAGTACAACATTAGACCTGCCTGGCCTGTCTGTACAACATTAGACCTGCCTGGCCTGTCAGTACAACATTAGACCTGCCTGGCCTGTCAGTACAACATTAGACCTGCCTGGCCTGTCAGTACAACATTAGACCTGCCTGGCCTGTCAGTACATCATCAGACCTGTCTGGCCTGTCAGTACAACATTAGACCTGCCTGGCCTGTCAGTACAACATTAGACCTGCCTGGCCTGTCAGTACAACATTAGACCTGCCTGGCCTGTCAGTACAACATTAGACCTGCCTGGCATGTCAGTACAACATTAGACCTGCCTGTCCTGTCTGTACAACATTAGACCTGCCTGGCCTGTCAGTACAACATTAGACCTGCCTGGCCTGTCAGTACAACATTAGACCTCCGTCCCTGTCAGTACACATTAGACGTCAGTACAACATTAGACCTGCCTGGCCTGTCAGTACAACATTAGACCTGCCTGGCCTGTCAGTACAACATTAGACCTGCCTGGCCTGTCAGTACAACATTAGACCTGCCTGGCCTGTCAGTACAACATTAGACCTGCCTGTCCTGTCTTGACTACAGAGTCTGGGTCTACAGCAGCTCTGTCGTCTTGACTACAGAGTCTGGTCTACAGCAGCTCTGTCGTCTTGACTACAGAGTCTGGGTCTACAGCAGCTCTGTCGTCTTGACTACAGAGTCTGGGTCTACAGCAGCTCTGTCGTCTTGACTACAGAGTCTGCGTCTACAGCAGCTCTGTCGTCTTGACTACAGAGTCTGGGTCTACAGCAGCTCTGTCGTCTTGACTACAGAGTCTGGTCTACAGCAGCTCTGTCGTCTTGACTACAGAGTCTGGGTCTACAGCAGCTCTGTCGTCTTGACTACAGAGTCTGGGTCTACAGCAGATCTGTCGTCTTGACTACAGAGTCTGGGTCTACACCAGCTCTGTCGTCTTGACTACAGAGTCTGGGTCTACAGCAGCTCTGTCGTCTTGACTACAGAGTCTGGGTCTACAGCAGCTCTGTCGTCTTGACTACAGAGTCTGGGTCTACAGCAGCTCTGTCGTCTTGACTACAGAGTCTGGGTCTACACCAGCTCTGTCGTCTTGACTACAGAGTCTGGGTCTACAGCAGCTCTGTCGTCTTGACTACAGAGTCTGGTTCTACAGCAGCTCTGTCGTCTTGACTACGGGTGTTTATACAATAAGTTCCAGATGAAGGATGAACAACATCTTAACTGTAACTTGTCATGTGTCCTTCCGTACAACACTGTCAGTGGTGTCTTGTGTGACTGTGAAGTTTATGAGAGAGAAATAAGATCATTATGTAGAGAGACCATGCAAACTGAAAGGAGACTTGAGACAATAGGTCTCTGGAGGGTACGGAGGGAAAACAGGGCTGTCAGTCCCATATGTTAAAGCCATAGGTCTCTGGAGGGTACGGGGGAAAAACAGGGCTGTCAGTCCCATATGTTAAAGCCATAGGTCTCTGGAGGGTACGGGGGGAAAACAGGGCTGTCAGGGCCATATGTTAAAGCCATAGGTCTCTGGAGGGTACGGGGGGAAAACAGGGCCGTCAGTCCCATATGTTAAAGCCATAGGTCTCTGGAGGGTACGGGGGGAAAACAGGGCTGTCAGTCCCATATGTTAAAGCCATAGGTCTCTGGAGGGTACGGGGGGAAAACAGGGCCGTCAGTCCCATATGTTAAAGCCATAGGTCTCTGGAGGGTACGGGGGAAAAACAGGGCTGTCAGGGCCATATGTTAAAGCCATATGTCTCTGGAGGGTACGGAGACACACAGCGCTGTCAGTCCCATATGTTAAAGCCATATGTCTCTGGAGGGTACGGGGGAAAAACAGGGCTGTCAGTCCCATATGTTAAAGCCATATGTCTCTGGAGGGTACGGGGGAAAAACAGGGCTCTCAGGGCCATATGTTAAAGCCATAGGTCTCTGGAGGGTACGGAGACACACAGGGCTGTCAGTCCCATATGTTAAAGCCATATGTCTCTGGAGGGTACGGGGGAAAAACAGGGCTGTCAGGTCCATATGTTAAAGCCATAGGTCTCTGGAGGGTACGGGGGAAAAACAGGGCTGTCAGTCCCATATGTTAAAGCCATAGGTCTCTGGAGGGTACGGGGGGAAAACAGGGCTGTCAGGGCCATATGTTAAAGCCATAGGTCTCTGGAGGGTACGGGGGGAAAACAGGGCCGTCAGTCCCATATGTTAAAGCCATAGGTCTCTGGAGGGTACGGGGGGAAAACAGGGCCGTCAGTCCCATATGTTAAAGCCATAGGTCTCTGGAGGGTACGGGGGGAAAACAGGGCTGTCAGGTCCCATATGTTAAAGCCATAGGTCTCTGGAGGGTACGGGGGAAAAACAGGGCTGTCAGGGCCATATGTTAAAGCCATATGTCTCTGGAGGGTACGGAGACACACAGCGCTGTCAGTCCCATATGTTAAAGCCATATGTCTCTGGAGGGTACGGGGGAAAAACAGGGCTGTCAGTCCCATATGTTAAAGCCATATGTCTCTGGAGGGTACGGGGGAAAAACAGGGCTGTCAGTCCCATATGTTAAAGCCATAGGTCTCTGGAGGGTACGGAGACACACAGGGCTGTCAGGTCCATATGTTAAAGCCATAGGTCTCTGGAGGGTACGGAGAAACACAGGGCTGTCAGGTCCATATGTTAAAGCCAGAGACCATCAGAGCCTCGGCAGAAACACCCAGCATCCCATGTGTAATGTCCCGGACCACTAAAGGCCAGCTGTTGTTGCCAGGGGATTCAAGGTGGCTCTGTAGCTCTGTGTCTCTATCCACTTCATGTGTTTTGAGTTTGGAAAACTATCTCACTGGGCAGGGGGGAGGCAGGGGGGAGGCATGGTGCCAACTGAAGGCAGGGGGGAGGCAGGGGGGAGACAGGGGGGAGGCATGGTGCCAACTGAAGGCAGGGGGGAGGCAGGGGGGAGACAGGGTGGAGGCTTCGGGGAGGCAGGCGGGAGGCAGGGGGGAGGCAGGCGGGAGGCAGGGGGGAGGCTGGGGGGAGGCAGGGGGGAGGCAGGGGGGAGACAGGGGGGAGGCAGGGGGGAAGCAGGGGGGAGGCAGGGGGGAAGCATGGTTCCAACTGAAGGCAGGGGGAGGCAGGGGGGAGGCAGGGGGAGACAGGGGGAGGCATGGTTCCAACGAAATGAAATGGATCCTGAAGAGCTGAGCCAAGACTTCACCATGTTACTGAAGACAGGGACTGTGTGTGTGTGTGTGTGTGTGTGTGTGTGTGTGTGTGAGAGAGAGAGAGGCAAGGACCGAGACAGGGACCGAGACAGGGACCGAGACAGGGACAGAGACAGAGACTGAGACAGGGACTGAGACAGGGACTGAGACAGGGACTAAGACAGGGACTGAGACAGGGACTGAGACAGGGACTGAGACAGGGACTGAGACAGGGACTGAAACAGGGACTGAGACAGGGACTGAGACTGAGACAGAGACTGAGACAGGGACTGAGACAGGGACTGAGACAGGGACAGGGACAGAGACAGGGACAGAGACAGGGACAGAGACAGGGACTGAGACAGGGACAGAGACAGGGACAGAGACAGGGACTGAGACAGAGACAGGGACTAAGATAGGGACTGAGACAGGGACTGAGACAGGGACTGAGACAGGGACAGAGACTGAGACAGGGACTGAGACAGGGACGGAAACAGTCCATCCAGAACAGTTTTAACAGAGTTAGTCCATCCAGAACAGTTTTAACAGAGTTAGTCCATCCAGAACAGTTCTAACAGAGTTAGTCCATCCAGAACAGTTCTAACAGAGTTAGTCCATCCAGAACAGTTCTAACAGAGTTAGTCCATCTAGAACAGTTCTAACAGAGTTAGTCCACCCAGAACAGTTCTAACAGAGTTAGTCCACCCAGAACAGTTCTAACA
>NW_021823523.1:0-38546 GCF_901001165.1 Salmo trutta | reverse complement strand
AGACAGAGAGTGAGAGACAGAGAGAGCGAGAGAGAGAGAGACAGAGAGGGGAGACAGAGAGAGAGAGAGCCACTTTAGTAAGACGATATGGAGAGGAGAAAGACGAGAAGAAGACGAAGAGAGAGAGTTTTCTGATGCACATTTCCATTCAGTGAGCACGCTTTAATCTCATAAGCATTTTACTGTGCCCTATGCCGAGAGCAATTAACTATGATGGGATCCCAAACTGCATCCTATTCCCTATGAAGGGCACTACTTTGAACCAGGGCCCTATGGGGTAGTGCAGCATATAGGGAATATGGTGTCGTATGCCCAAAGCAATTAACTATGATGTGAAAGTATTTCTGTGTTCTGTCTTGTTACATTACAAATCTAATGTTTCAGACAAATCCCTCATTATGGACCTCTGCATGACCTAGTCTGCATCCTGTTCCCCTAACAGTGCACTACTTCTGGTCCAAAGCACCACGTAGGGAATAGGGTGCCATATGGGACGTATCCTAAAGCACTAGAGTACTAACCTCCCCTCCAATAGTACCTCCCATCCAACAGAACCTTCCCTCCAATAGCGTCTCCTCTTCAACAGAACCCCCCCGCCAACAGAACCTCCCCTCCAACAGAACCTCCCCTCCAACAGTACCTTCCATCCTACACCACCTCCCCTTCAACAGAACCTCCCCTCCAATAGAACCTTCCCTCCAACAGTACCTTCCATCCTACACCACCTCCCCTTCAACAGAACCTCCCCTCCAATAGAACCTTCCCTCCAACAGTACCTTCCATCCTACACCACCTCCCCTTCAACAGAACCTCCCCTCCAATAGAACCTTCCCTCCAACAGTACCTTCCATCCTACACCACCTCACCTCCAACAGAACCTCCCCTCCAACAGTACCTTCCATCCTACACCTTCTCCCCTCCAACAGAACCTCCCCTTCAACAGAACCTTCCCTCCAACAGTATCTTCCATCCTACACCACCTCCCCTCCAACAGTACCTTCCATCCTACACCACCTCCCCTCCAACAGAACCTCCCCTCCAACAAAACCTTCCCTCCAACAGAACCTCCCCTCCAACAAAACCTTCCCTCCAACAGAACCTTCCCTCCAACAGTACCTTCCATCCTACACCACCTCCCCTCCAACAGAACCTCCCCTTCAACAGAACCTTCCCTCCAACAGTACCTTCCATCCTACACCACCTCACCTCCAACAGAACCTCCCCTCCAACAGTACCTTCCATCCTACACCACCTCCCCTCCAACAGAACCTCCCCTCCAACAGTACCTTCCATCCTACACCTTCTCCCCTCCAACAGAACCTCCCCTTCAACAGAACCTCCCCTCCAACAGTACCTTCCATCCTACACCTTCTCCCCTCCAACAGAACCTCCCCTTCAACAGAACCTTCCCTCCAACAGTACCTTCCATCCTACACCACCTCCCCTCCAACAGTAGCTCCCCTTCAACACCACCTCCCCTTCAACACCACCTCCCCTTCAACACCACCTCCCCTCCAACAGAACCTCCCCTCCAACAGTACCTTCCATCCTACACCACCTCCCCTCCAACAGAACCTCCCCTTCAACACCACCTCCCCTCCAACACCACCTCCCCTCCAACAGAACCTCCCCTCCAACAGAACCTCCCCTTCAACACCACCTCCCCTCCAACTCCAAACTCATTACAGAAGACTGACACACACACACACACACACACACACACACACACACACACACACACACACACACACACACACACACACACACACACACAACACACACACACACACACACACACACACACACACACTCACTCACTCACTCACTCACTCACTCACTCGCACTCAGCCAAATATTCCTGCTCGTCTCACAAAGCTGTTCCTCCGTGTGTTCACTTGCAAATGCTCGTTCCTCTCCTCTCTTTCCCACATACACACGCTTTATCTCTGGCTGCCAAAACCACGAACACACTCCTCCCACGGAATCATTTCCTCTGTCCCTATCTGTCTTTTTATATCCCCCTCTCTCATATCCCTCTCTCTTTCTCTCTCCCTCGCTCTCTTTTTATATCCCCCTCTCTCATATCCCTCTCTCTTTCTCTCTCCCTCGCTCTTTTTTTATACCCCCCTCTCTCATATCCCTCTCTCTTTCTCTCTCCCTCTCTCTCTTTTTATACCCCCCTCTCTCATATCCCTCTCTCTTTCTCTCTCCCTCTCTCTCTTTTTATATCCCCCCTCTCTCTCTCTCTCTTTCTATATCCCCCTCTCTCTTATCTCTCTCTCTCTCTCTTTATATCCCCTTGTCTCTTATCCCTCTCTCTCTCTCTCTCTCTCTCTCTCTCTCTTTCTGGGCTCTGGGCCCTGGTTCTAAACTGACAGAATCCTCTCCATGTCATCCCTGCTGTCACCAACGATATACAGTATCTATAAAGAGCATTCGGAGAGTATTCAGACTCCATGACACTTTCCGCATTTTGATACGTTACAGCTTTATTCTAAAAAGGATTAAATGAACAAATGTCCTCATCAAGTTTCACACAAAACCCCATTATGACAAAACAAAACAGTTTTTTTAGAAGTGTTTTCACATTTATTAAAGATAAAAAGTATTCAGACCCTTTTGCTATGAGACTGAAACTGTGCTCAGGTGCATCCTGTTTCCATTAATCATCCTTGAGATGTTTCTACTTGATTGGAGTCCACCTGTGGTTAGATTGTTCGGACATGATTTGGAAAGGCACACACCTGTCTATTTAAGGTCCCACAGTTGACAGTGCATGTCAGAGTGAAACCAAGACACGGAGTGGAAGGAATTGTCTGTAGAGCGCCGGATTGGGAACCAAAAAATGTCTGCAGCATTGAAGGTCCCCGAGAACACAGTGGACTCCATCATTCTTCAATGGAAGAAGTTTGGAACCCCCAAAACTCTTCCTAGAGCTGGCAGCCCGGTCAAACTGAGCAATCAGGGAGAAGGGCCTTGGTCAGGGAGGTGACCAAGAACCCGATGGTCACTGACAGAGTTACAGAGTTCCTCTGTGGAGATGGGAGAACCTTCCAGAAGGACAACAATCACTTAAGCACTCCACCAATCAAGCCTTTATGGTAGAGTGGCCAGACGGAAGCCTCTCCTCAGTAAAAGGCACATGACAGCACTCTTGGAGTTTGCCAAAAGGCACCTAAAGGACTCTCAGACCATGAAAAACAAGATTATCTGGTCTGATGAAACCAATGGCTCTTTGGCCTCAATGCCAAGCGTAAAATATGGACAAGTCTCTGAATGTACAGAGCCCGGACTTCAACCTGATCAAACATCTCTGGAGAGACCTGAAAATTGCTGTGCAGCGACGCTCCCCATCCAACCTTACAGAGCTTGAGAGGATCTGCAGAGAAGAATGGGAGAAACACGCCAAATACAGGTGTGCCAAGATTGTAGCGTCATACCCAAGAAGACTCAAGGCTGTAATCGCTGCCAATGGTGCTTCAACAAAGTACTGAGTAAAGTACTTATTCTTCATAAATTTGCAAAGATTTCTAAAAATCAGTTTATGCTTTGTCATTATGGGGTATTGTGATGTCATTATGGGTTATTGTGTGTATATTGATGAGGAACAAAACAATTGAATCCATTTTATATTAAGTCTGAAAAGTAACAAAATGTGGAAAAAGTCAAGGGGTCTGAATACTTTCCGAACGCACTGTATGTACAGTATGTATTCACTAGACGAATGACAGGGGGCGTTGTTCTGAAGTCACCGTCCACCGTTATGATACTCGTCATTAAAGAGAGCCTACAGGAAATTCATGGGAATTTACAGTATTACATTTTGTTTGGCTTCTGTTCAGTTCATATAGTACTATGTACTGTATGAACTCTAACCACTAGCAGGTAGGCTGGTGGTCAGAGCAGGTAGCCTAGTGGTTAGAGCAGGTAGCCTGGTGGTTGGAGCAGGTAGCCTAGTGGTTAGAGCAGGTAGCCTAGTGGTTAGAGCAGGTAGCCTGGTGGTCAGAGCAGGTAGCCTGTTGGTTAGAGCAGGTAGCCTGGTGGTTGGAGCAGGTAGCCTGGTGGTTAGAGGGGGAGGCAGGTAGCCTGGTGGTTAGAGCAGGTAGCCTGGTGGTTAGAGCAGGTAGCCTGGTGGTTGGAGCAGGTAGCCTGGTGGTTAGAGGGGGGAGGCAGGTAGCCTGGTGGTTAGAGGGGGGAGGCAGGTAGCCTGGTGGTTAGAGCAGGTAGCCTGGTGGTTAGAGCAGGTAGCCTGGTGGTTAGAGCAGGTAGCCTGGTGGTTAGAGCAGGTAGCCTGGTGGTTAGAGGGGGGAGGCAGGTAGCCTGGTGGTTAGAGCAGGTAGCCTGGTGGTTGGAGCAGGTAGCCTGGTGGTTAGAGGGGGGAGGCAGGTAGCCTGGTGGTTAGAGCAGGTAGCACAGTTCCCGCTCAGCCCAGTCAAAACTGTTCGCTGCTCTGGCACCCCAATGGTGGAACAAGCTCCCTCACGACGCCAGGACAGCGGAGTCAATCACCACCTTCCGGAGACACCTGAAACCCCACCTCTTTAAGGAATACCTGGGATAGGATAAAGTAATCCTTCTAACCCCCCCCAAAAAAGATTTAGATGCACTATTGTAAAGTGGTTGTTCCACTGGATATCATAAGGTGAATGCACCAATTTGTAAGTCGCTCTGGATAAGAGCGTCTGCTAAATGACTTAAATGTAATGTAAATGTAGCCTGGTGGTTAGAGCAGGTAGCCTGGTGGTTGGAGCAGGTAGCCTGGTGGTTAGATGGGGGAGGCAGATAGCCTAGTGGTTAAAGCAGGTAGCCTAGTGGTTAGAGCAGGTAGCCTGGTGGTTAGATGTAGCTCAGTTGGTAGAGCATGGTGTTTGCAACACCAGGGTTGTGGGTTCGATTCCCACGGGGGGCCAGCACAGAAAAAAAATGTATGATATGTATGAAATTGTATGAAATGTATGCGTTCACTACTGTAAGTCGCTCTGGATAAGAGCGTCTGCTAAATGACTAAAATGTAAATGTAAATGTAATGGGGGAGGCAGTTAGCCTAGTGGTTCGAGCAGGTAGCCTGGTGGTTAGAAGGGGGAGGCAGGTAGCCTAGTGGTTAGAGGGGGGAGGCAGGTAGCCTGTTGGTCAGAGCAGGTAGCCTAGTGGGTAGAGGGGGGAGGCAGGTAGCCTAGTGGTTAGAGCAGGTAGCCTAGTGGTTAGAGGAGGGAGGCAGGTAGCCTAGTGGTTAGAGGAGGGAGGCAGGTAGCCTAGTGGTTAGAGGGGAGGCAGGTAGCCTAGTGGTTAGAGGGGAGGCAGGTAGCCTAGTGGTTAGAGAGGAGGCAGGTAGCCTAGTGGTTAGAGGGGAGGCAAGTAGCCTAGTGGTCAGAGCAAGTAGCCTAGTGGTTAGAGGGGAGGCAGGTAGCCTAGTGGTCAGAGCAGGTAGCCTAGTGGTAAGAGGGGAGGCAGGTAGCCTAGTGGTCAGAGCAGGTAGCCTAGTGGTCAGAGGGGGGAGGCAGGTAGCCTAGTGGTTAGAGGGGGGAGGCAGGTAGCCTGTTGGCCAGAGCAGGTAGCCTAGTGGTCAGAGGGGGACGCAGGTAGCCTAGTGGTTAGAGGAGGGAGGCAGGTAGCCTAGTGGTTAGAGGGGAGGCAGGTAGCCTAGTGGTTAGAGGGGAGGCAGGTAGCCTAGTGGTTAGAGAGGAGGCAGGTAGCCTAGTGGTTAGAGGGGAGGCAGGTAGCCTAGTGGTCAGAGCAGGTAGCCTAGTGGTTAGAGGGGAGGCAGGTAGCCTAGTGGTCAGAGCAGGTAGCCTAGTGGTAAGAGGGGAGGCAGGTAGCCTAGTGGTCAGAGCAGGTAGCCTAGTGGTCAGAGGGGGGAGGCAGGTAGCCTAGTGGTTAGAGGGGGGAGGCAGGTAGCCTGTTGGCCAGAGCAGGTAGCCTAGTGGTCAGAGGGGGACGCAGGTAGCCTAGTGGTTAGAGGGGAGGCAGGTAGCCTAGTGTTTAGAGGGGAGGCAGGTAGCCTAGTGGTTAGAGGGGAGGCAGGTAGCCTAGTGGTTAGAGGGGAGGCAGGTAGCCTAGTGGTTAGAGGTGAGGCAGGTAGCCTAGTGGTTAGAGGGGAGGCAGGTAGCCTAGTGGTCAGAGCAGGTAGCCTAGTGGTTAGAGGGGAGGCAGGTAGCCTAGTGGTCAGAGCAGGTAGCCTAGTGGTTAGAGGGGAGGCAGGTAGCCTAGTGGTCAGAGCAGGTAGCCTAGTGGTTAGAGGGGAGGCAGGTAGCCTAGTGGTTAGAGGGGAGGCAGGTAGCCTAGTGGTTAGAGGGGAGGCAGGTAGCCTAGTGGTTAGAGGTAGCCTAGTGGTTAGAGGGGAGGCAGGTAGCCTAGTGGTTAGAGGGGAGGCAGGTAGCCTAGTGGTTAGAGGGGAGGCAGGTAGCCTAGTGGTTAGAGGGGAGGCAGGTAGCCTAGTGGTCAGAGCGTTGGGTAAGTATCCAAAAGGTTGGTAGAGTGAATCCCCGAGCTGAACAAGGTAAAAATCTGGCAGTTAACCCACTGTTACCCGGTAAGCCATCTTTGCAAATAAGAATTTGTTCTTAACTGACTTGTCTAGTTAAATAAAGGATACATTTAAAAAAGTTTGTTTTATTAATTTAAAGTCTGTGTTCTTGTGTCTGTAATGAAAATAAAATCATTTTAATCTTCCATAACTTGTTTAAATGAAAACATGCTGCTCACCTCTCTACACTACAAAGCAACACAATGTGGATTAACAGAATGTAGAGCTGGACTAGTCCCACATTAACATGTTCTCAATATTGCTGACTGATTTCAGATCAATCTGATGTAATGTTACTCCTCCATGAATCCATTAAAAAGACATGGTAATATAGTCCAGATCAATAAATGTCTCTTAGTACAATAAACCCAGGAGGTGGTTGACTGTACAAAATAGTGGGTTGACTGGTGGCCTTGTCGTATACAACATGTTGTCATGCAGTACTTGTCTGGCTGCTAATGCTAATGCTAACTACATTCATTGTCAATGGTACAATAAGTGTTCAACAGTTGTTGAAAGGACTATTAGAAAATGTGTGAGAAACATCAATTAAACTGCACAGATGTATCACCGCTTCATCCATGTTTAATAAACATCAACAAGGGGTTAGCGTTTTGTATTGTAGCTAGCTAGCATGCGCCGACGTTTGCTAACATGCGTTGCTATGGTTAATGCAGTATACCAAGCTGTCAGGAGCGGTCTCTCTCTCAAAATAGACTAAAACGTTCATTTTCTACACTAATAATTCCAGTACTTACGTATGAAATGTCTTCCCACATCCCTTTGAATTGGTGCCGGCTGCATCCGTATGCCGCACATCGTGGCACTGTAAACAAGTTGGCTACAGTATTTGAATGTGTTGATATGGTTTTTCCCTGATTCACTTCCATTAGTCAAAGCCACGAAAGGAGGAGTGACTACTCACTCACCTGCACTCAGCCAAGTTCTCCACTCCACCAGTCCTGCCAGGAATCACAACAGTCCTACTCCCAAGGCTGAAAAAGACAGGAAACACACAGCCTTCGGAAAGGCAGGCCAAACTATTGGCAAATGGATTGTCTCTGGGCTCACCTGTTGAAGCCGAGGGATTTCATGTTCTTCACCTTCTCAGACTCTTACACTGAGTCCCAAATGGCACCCTATTCCCTACATGTAGTGCACTACCCTAGTGCACCCTAGTGGATAGGGTTCAACTGGGGATGTGCCCAGGTGCCCAGGCTGCCGATCGATCCAGCCAGTCTGGAGGATCCCTCAGGCACCCGTCTGCGTTCAGGAGAGCCTCTCTCCAGCCTCTTTGTGTGTGTGTGTGTGTGTGTGTGTGTGTGTGTGTGTGTGTGTGTGTGTGTGTGTGTGTGTGTGTGTGTGTGTGTGTGTGTGTGTGTGTGTGTGTGTGTGTGTGCCATCTGCGTTCAGGGGAGCTTTTCTCTCCAGACTCTTCAGGGAGTTAGCAGGGCTGAAGAGTATTTACACTGGAGAAGAGAGGAAAATGAAATATTTTTTAAAGCCCTGCTCTCGCTAAATTTAATCAATTCTATAGCAGCTGCCTCAGTGGTTGCAGTTTTCCTGCTCACTCTCGGAGCTCAACAGAGAGGATGGAACGCTTTTGAGGATCTTTTTGTAACTTTTTTTTGGAAGACAATTACAGTGTGGAGTAGTGAAGTGTTTACCAGTTTGACCTGAGATTTGAGACGGAGCGGAGCGGAGATCAAAACTCCTATTTCCTCAAGTCATGCTGCCGTTGTCACGGCAATAAACACAAAAGAAGAAGACTTCGTCATCAGGAAGAGTCAGAAGTCTCCATGAACCCTAATTAATAAAAGGTGGTACACTATTTCCCATAGGACGCTGATGCACTAAATAGGGAATAGGGTGCCATTTGGGACTCAGCCGTAATGGACTACTCCTTAATAAAATGTATATATTATAGACACTGTTGAGCAGCGTAGTGGACCCGTCTGTCTCATAGGAGACAGACACCTGCAATTAGTTCTGTTAATTAGTGGTCTGAGTATATCTGATTAAAACGAGAGATGTCCCTTGGACTAATTAAATAATACATGACCTCAGTCTACATTGATTTTAGTCACCCCACCCCCACATAATGACTTACATAACGTGGAGTTAATTCATGCTGCATTGTGACAAAGACTGTGTCCCAAGTGACATCATGTTGTCTTTATAGTGCACTTCTGTTGACCAGGGCCCACTGGGCTGCAAAGAACTTCATCGTTGAAAATCCTAGATGATCACGAAAAATAACATCAGTTTTGTTTGGGATTGCTGTGTCTGATCACATTTCAGAGGAAAATGTTATTTTCCTTCTGACAAAAGAGGAAACAAGTCTATCCCCGAGGCCTTGAAACTTTTGAGAATTCCCAAAAAATATTCTAAACTTTTAGAATAAGTATCACTGACCTCACCAATATGGCAGAACCTGAAGACTTCAGTATCACTGACCTCACCAATATGGCAGAACCTGAAGACTTCAGTATCACTGACCTCACCAATATGGCAGAACCTGAAGACTTCAGTATCACTGACCTCACCAATATGGCAGAACCTGAAGACTTCAGTATCACTGACCTCACCAATATGGCAGAACCTGATGACTTCAGTATCACTGACCTCACCAATATGGCAGAACCTGAAGACTTCAGTATAACTGAGATATCCATCGTTCTAAATAGATTTTGGAGGAGGGATGTGACCTTGTGTCGCTCTGAATATTATAACTAAAGAAATATTAGAGTTACATCTGATTGAACCTCACGACCTGTATCCAAGGTTACCTCCCAGCGAGAGGGTTAGCGTCTGAATACGTGCTACTGTATGTTACCAACAATCCCTAAGGCTACCAAAAAACAATACATACATTGTAATCTTTCCTCTTCGCTGTGTCCAGGGTTGAAATTAAGTTCATGTGCTTACATATTCATTAGCGTTTTGATGTATCGTGTTCAAAACCAAGCCATTGAAGGAGAATGTGATTCGAACGGAGAAACAGTTGGCAAAGGTTCCACTCCAACCCACACATATCTCACTGAGTAAAAGTCTGTATATTCTCTGGGAACCCAAGAAAGCAAAGTTCCTGATTACTTCAGAAAATGATGCGTGTTAGGTTGTTATATCTGTATTTTTAAGGATATTCAATGATAAGATAATACGATGGTAATGGGTCTCACATGCTAATTGAGATATGCCCTGATTACATCCTATGAAGAACTAAGGGTGCTGTGAGACTCAGTTTGATTAAGTTGTTCAACTGAATATACTGTGGCAGTTTACAACAAAGCAATATAACGAAATACTGACCAACAGAAACCAAATAAATGAACAAATACAGAATAGAATTATCATAGTTTGAGAGATTATTAGAAATCTAGTTCTCTTCTTATTCTGAGAGATTATTAGATTAGCAGGCCACTCATATTTATAAACTTTGTCCCAAATGGCAGTTTAATCCCTACATAGTGCCCTAGTTTTGACCAGCGCCCTATGGCAGTTTTTTCCCTAAGTAGTGCCCTAGTTTTGACCAGCGCCCTATGGCAGTTTATTCCCTACGTAGTGCCCTAGTTTTAACCAGCGCCCTATGGCAGTTTATTCCCTACGTAGTGCCCTAGTTTTAACCAGCGCCCTATGGCAGTTTATTCCCTACGTAGTGCCCTAGTTTTAACCAGCGCCCTATGGCAGTTTATTCCCTACGTAGTGCCCTAGTTTTAACCAGCGCCCTATGGCAGTTTATTCCCTACGTAGTGCCGTAGTTTTAACCAGCGCCCTATGGCAGTTTATTCCCTACGTAGTGCCCTAGTTTTAACCAGCGCCCTATGGCAGTTTATTCCCTACGTAGTGCCCTAGTTTTAACCAGCGCCCTATGGCAGTTTATTCCCTACGTAGTGCCCTAGTTTTAACCAGCGCCCTATGGCAGTTTATTCCCTACGTAGTGCCCTAGTTTTAACCAGCGCCCTATGGGGAAATGGGAGCCATTTGGGACTCCATGATTTGTCTCTGTTGACCTCATTACAATGCGGCTGCTAGTCCAGAAGTGCAGAATGTGGCTGATTCGTCCAGAAGTGCAGAATGCGGCCGATTCGTCCAGAAGTGCAGAATGCGGCTGACCAGCAGTGAACAGATCAATAAGAATCACCATGTCAGGATCACACAAGGGCACTGTCTCAAAAGGCGCCCTAATCCACATGGGCTCCGGTCAAAATCAGTGCGCTACATAGGGAATAGGGTGCCATTTAAGGATGCAGGGAGAATATATTTTAAGAACGCCAATGCTGTCGTTGACAAGAGGACGTCGCTTGACCTCGCTCTGCTCTGCATTCTCATAGGCTACCGGTGTTCATTAATTCATCGGACCAATCAGCTTGTCTCCTGTCTGAACGTGGCGCTCTGGGAGAGGCTGTGACCTCCATGTCCGTGTTTAGGTGAAGTGGGATAGGGGTCAAGGGTCAGGAGTCAGCCTGAGGGCAGGAGTTAGACAAGACCTACTACCTGATGCCGTCTCGGATGTGTGTCTGTGTCTGTGTGTGTGTGTGTGTGTGTGTGTGTGTGTGTGTGTGTGTGTGTGGAGTGTGTGTGGGTGTGTGTGTGTGTGCTTGTGGGTGTGTGTATGTCACGTGTGTCACGTGTGTCACGTGTGTGTGTGTGTGTGTGTGTGTGTGTGTGTGTGTGTGTGTGTGTGTGTGTGCTTGTGGGTGTGTGTGTGTCGTGTGTGTTGTGTGTGTGTGTGTGTGTGTGTGTGTGTGTGTGTGTGTGTGTGTGTGTGTGTGTGTGTGCCTATGGCTTTATGTAATCCTTTTCTTTATGTCCTCATGTTTTTTGTAAATGTATTAATTAATTAATGCATTAACCTAGAAATACTTTAAATATTTATCCTATAATGTGTTTTTTTATTTTTCTTATTTCCTTATTTGAGTGACTTCCTTTACTATGATTCGGTAAACTTCCTTTTGAGTGTTTGTCTCATTGTGTGAGTGAGTATGTCAATCAGTCACCTGAGCCCCGCCCCTCATACCTGAGGAGCGTTGGAGTTTACGAGCTGTCCCTGCATAAAGGCAGTTCTCAGCCACACACACTGCCGCCACATCTGGGGAGAGGGGACCGGATGAGTGTGACCCTGCTCGGGATGAAGAGCCGAACGGAACGACCCTGCTCGGGATGAAGAGCCGAACAACGTGCGAGTGCGTACCAACGGTTTCCAGTACGATGACATTACTGATAAAGCTATCTTCACCCTCTCCAAACGTGGCCTGCTACGACGAGACTGCAGAGGCAGCGACTACCGCATCAGAATTCCATGAATGCCGAGGTGGACGAACGCTCCGTGCCAGACTACTGTGGACTCTAGCGTGTAGGAGGTGTATGTCATGTCCAGACCTTAGAAAGCTGTTATTTTCTATGGTAGAGTAGGTCAGAGCGTGACAGGGGGGTTTTCTAGTTTCGTTTTTCTATCTTGTTATGTTCTAGTTTTGTATTTCTATGTTGGGTTGTTCTAGTTTTTGTATTTCTATGTTGGGCTTTGTTTGAGATGATCTCCTATTAGAGGCAGCTGGTCATCGTTGTCTCTAATTGGAGGTCATATTTAAGTTGGTGTTTGTCCCACCTGGGTTTGTGGGAGATTAATTTTAAGTAGTGTATGTTTCACCTCTGCGTCACGGTTTGTTGTTTTTTGTCATTCAGTTTATTTATGTATTGCATAGTTTCACAGTATAAATAAAATGTGGAACGACACATACGCTGCACTTTGGTCCGTTCATTCCTACGACAACCGTGACAGTGTGAGTGAGCCCTGTCCTTGTGTTCTGTGTTATCCTGTAAACCCATTAATACTAAGATACTAAATAACCACTGACACACTGACTGTATACCTCCTGCCCGTTCTACTGGGGTTAAAACAACAGTGGTGTGTGTGTGTGTGTGTGTGTGTGTGTGTGTGTGTGTGTGTGTGTGTGTGTGTGTGTGTGTGTGTGTGTGTTAGGACAGAAAGATAAACCCCTTACACCAGGTCTGGAGACGTGCAAGTTGGAACACTGTTCTCCCAACAATTTCTAATATGATACCTGAGAACACACACAGATAATCCCTGCTACACTGAATATGATACCTGAGAACACACACAGATAATCCCTGCTACACTGAATATGATACCTGAGAACACACACAGATTATCCCTGCTACACTGAATATGATACCTGAGAACACACACAGATAATCCCTGCTACACTGAATATGATACCTGAGAACACACACAGATAATCCCTGCTACACTGAATATGATACCTGAGAACACACACAGATAATCCCTGCTACACTGAATATGATACCTGAGAACACACACAGATAATCCCTGCTACACTGAATATGATACCTGAGAACACACACAGATAATCCCTGCTACACTGAATATGATACCTGAGAACACACACAGATAATCCCTGCTACACTGAATATGATACCTGAGAACACACACAGATAATCCCTGCTACACTGAATATGATACCTGAGAAAACACATAGATAATCCCTACTACACTGAATATGATACCTGAGGACACACACAGATAATCCCTGCCACACTGAATATGATACCTGAGGAAACACACAGATAATGCCTGCTACACTGAATATGATACCTGAGAAAACACATAGATAATCCCTACTACACTGAATATGATACCTGAGGACACACACAGATAATCCCTACTACACTGAATATGATACCTGAGAACACACACAGATAATCCCTGCTACACTGAATATGATACCTGAGAACACACACAGATAATCCCTGCTATACTGAATATGATACCTGAGGACACACACAGATAATCCCTCCTACACTGAATATGATACCTGAGAAAACACACAGATAATCCCTACTACACTGAATATGATACCTGAGAACACACACAGATAATCCCTGCTACACTGAATATGATACCTGAGAACACACACAGATAATCCCTGCTACACTGAATATGATACCTGAGAACACACACAGATAATCCCTGCTACACTGAATATGATACCTGAGGACACACACAGATAATCCCTGCTACACTGAATATGATACCTGAGGACACACACAGATAATCCCTGCTACACTGAATATGATACCTGAGGAAACAAACATAATTCTGCAAACGTAAATGCCTAAAACATAGATTTATTTTTATTTTTATGGTACACAGTGTGTGTATATATAGTACCAGTCAAAAGTTTGGACACACCTACTCATTCAAGAGTTTTTTCTTTATTTTTACTATTTTCTACATTGTAGAATAATAGTGAAGACATCACAACTAGGAAATAACACATATGGAATCATGTAGTCACCAAAAAAAGTGTTAAACAAATCAAAAAATATTTTAGATTTTAGATTCTTCAAAGTAGCCACCTCTTGCCTTGATGACCGCTTGCACGGTCTTGGAGTTCTCATGTGGGAAATACACATACAGAGATCATCCGTTCACCTACATCGCGTATCACAAAGACACGGTGGCTGGAACCACAAATATCAAATTTGGACACATCAGGCTAAAGGACAGATTTCCATCGGCCTAATGTCCATTGCTTGTGTTTCTTGGCCCAAGCAATTCTCTTCTTCTTATTGGTGTCCTTTAGTAGCGGTTTCCTTGCAGCAATTCGACCATGAAGGCCTGATTCACACAGTCTCCTCTGAACAGTTGATGTTGAGATGTGTCTGTTACTTGAACTCTGCGAACCATTTATTTGGGCTGCAATTTCTGAGGCTGGTAACTCTAATGAACTTATCCTCTTCAGCAGAGGTAACTCTAGGTCTTCCTTTCCTGTGGCGGTCCTCATGAGAGCCAGTTTCATCAGAGCGCTTGTTGGTTTTTGCAACTGCACTTGAAGAAACGTTCAAAGTTCTTGACATTTTCCGGATTGACTGACCTTCTTGTCTTAAAGTAATGATGGACTGTTGTTTCTCTTTGCTTATTTGAGCTATTCTTCCCTTAATATGGACTTGGTCTTTAACCAAATAGGGCTATCTTCTGTATACCACCGCTACCTTGTCACAACACAACTGATTGGCTCAAACTCATTAAGAAGAAAATAAATTCCACAAATTAACTTTTAACAAGGCACACCTGTAAATTGAAATGCATTCCAGGTGACTACCTCGTGAAGCTGGTTGAGAGAATTCCGAGAGTGTGCAAAGCTGTCATCAAGGCAAAGGGTGACTACTCAAATATAAAATATATTTTGATTTGTTTAACACTTCTTTGGTTGCTACATGATTCCATATGTGTTATTTCATAGTTTTGATGTTTTCACTATTATTCTACAATGTAGAAAACAGTACAAATAAAGAAAAACCATTGAATGAGTAGGTGTTCTAAAACCTTTGACTGGTACGCTTCACCGTAGGGATGATGCCAGGTTTCCTCCAGACGTGACTGTTGGCATTCAGGTCAAAGGGTTCAATCTTGGTTTCATCAGACCATATAGGTATTCTATGGGTATTATATAGGTATTCTATTGGAATTCTGTAGGTATGCTATAGGTATTCTATGGGTATTATATAGGTATTATGTAGGTATTATATAGGTATTCTATGGGTATTATATAGGTATTCTATAGGTATTCTATAAGTACACTATAGGTATTATATAGGTATTCTATGGGTATTATATAGGTATTCTATAGGTATTATATAGGTGTTCTATGGGTATTATGTAGGTGTTCTATGGGTATTATGTAGGTGTTCTATGGGGATTATATAAGTATTCTATGGGTATTCTATGGGTATTCCATATTTATCATATAGGTATTATATAGGAATTATATAGATATTATATAGGTATTCTATGGGTATTATATAGGTACTCTAGGTATTCCATAGGTATTATATAGGTATTCTATATATATAGTTATATTGTCATTAAAAGTCGTTTTTCAATCACTCCACAAATTTCTTGTTAACAATCTCTAGTTTTGGCAAGTCAGTTAGGACATCTACTTTGTGCATGACACAAGTAATGTTTCCAACAATTGATTACAGACAGATTATTTCACTTATATTTCACTGTATCACAATTCCAGTGGGTCAGAAGTTTACATACACTAAGTTGACTGTGCCTTTTAACAGCTTGGAAAATTCCAGAAATAGATGTCATGGCTTTAGAAACTTCTAATAGGCTAATTGACATCATTTGAGTCCATTGGAGGTGTACCTGTGGATGTATTTCAAGACCTACCTTCAAACTCAGTGCCTCTTTTCTTGATATCATGGGAAATCAAAAGAAATCAGCCAAGACCTCAGAAAAAAAATTGGAGACCTCCACAAGTCTGGTTCAGAAGTCTGGTTCAAACGCCTGAAGGTACCACGTTCATTTGTACAAACAATAGTACGCAAGTATAAACACCATGGGACCATGCAGCCATCACACCGCTCAGGATGGTGACACGTTCTGTCTCCTAGAGATTAACGTATTTTGGTGAGAAAAGTGCAAATCAATCCCAGAACAACAGCAAAGGACCTTGTGAAGATGCTGGAGGAAACAGGTACAAAAGTATCTATATCCACAGTAAAACGAGTCCTATACAAACATAACCTGAAAGGCCGCTCAGCAAGGAAGAAGCCACTACTCCAAAACTGCCATAAAAAAGCCAGACTACGGTTTGCAACTGCACATGGGAACAAAGATTGTACTTTTTGGAGAAATGTCCTCTGGTCTGATGAAACAAAAATAGAACTGCTTGGAAATAATGACCATCGTTATGCTTGGAGGAAAAAGGGGGAGGCTTGCAATCCGAAGAACACCATCCCAACCGTGAAGGACAGGGGTGGCAGCATCATGTTGTGGGGGTGCTTTGCTGCAGGAGGGACTGGTGCACTTTACAAAATAGATGGCTTCATGAGGCAGGAAAATTATGTGGATATATTGAAGCCACATCTCAAGACATCAGTCAGGATGTTAAAGCTTGGTCTTCCAAATGGACAATGACCCCAAGCATACTTCCAAAGTTCTGGCAAAATGGCTTAAGGACAACAAAGTCAAGGTATTGGAATGGCCATCACAAAGCCCTGACCTCAATCCTATAGAAAATATATGGGCAGAACTTAAAAAGCGTGTGCGAGCAAGGAGGCCTACAAACCTGACTCAGTTACACCAGCTCTGTCAGGAGGAACGGGCCAAAATTCACCCAATTTTGTGTGGGAAGCTTGTGGAAGGCTACCCGAAACGTTTGACCCAAGTTAAACAATTTAAAGGCAATGCTACCAAACACGAATTGAGTGTATGTAAACTTCTGACCCACTGAGAATGTGATGAAAGAAATAAAAGCTGAAATAGTTCACTTTCTCTACTGTTATTCTGACATTTCACATTCTTAAAGTAAAGTGGTGATCCTAACTGACCTAAAACAGGGACATTTTTGTAGGATTAAATGTCAGGAATTGTGAAAAAATGAGTGTAAATGAAATTGGCTAAGGTGTATGTAAACTTCTGACTTTAACTGTAGGTATTATCTAGGTATTATAGGAGTATTATATAGGTATTCAATGGGTATTATATAGATATTGCATAGGTATTCTATGGGTATTATATAGGTATTCTTGGGTATTATATAGGTATTCTATGGGTAATTTATGTGTATTCTATAGGTATTATATAGGTATTGTATGTGTAATATATATCTCACCTATGGGTATTATACAGGTATTGTATAGGTATTCTATGGGTATTATATAGGTATTCTATGTGTATTATAGAGGTATTATATAGGTATTCTATAGGTATAATATTTAGGTATTCTATGGGTATTATATAAGTATTATATGGGTAATATGTAGGTGTTCTATGGGTAATATATAGGTGTTCTACGGGTATTTTATAGGTATTATATAGGTATTCTATGGGTATAATATAGGTATTCTATGGGTGTTTTTAAGGTATTCTATGGGTATTATTTAGGTATTGTATGGGTATTCTATGGGTACTATATAGGTATTCTATGGGTATTATATAGGTTTTATATAGGTATTCTCTGGGTATTATATAGGTATTACATAGGTATTCTATGGGTATAATATTTAGGTATTATATGGGTATTATATAGGTATTCTGTGGATATTATATAGGTATTATATAGGTATTATATGAGTATTGTATAGGTATTATATGGGTATCATATAGGTATTATATGGGTATTATATATGTATTCTATGGGTATTATATAGGCATTCTATGGCTAATATATAGGTATTCTTTGGGTATTATATATATATTCTTTGGGTATTATATAGGTATTATATAAGTATTATATAGGTAATATATAGGTGTTCTACGGGTATTTTATAGGTATAATATAGGTATTCTATGGGTGTTGTCATGACGTTGCCCTCTCTCTGGGTACAGCGAGCACAGTTGAACCCCCTTCCTCTGCACCAGGCCTTTTCTATGCACCATCCCCCTACCTACCTCCCCCTACCCAGGCTGCTGTGGTCAGAAGGCGGTCGTAAATTCCAAAGGGAATGTCCTGCCTCACAGGCCACAGTTTTGAGACAGAATGGTTTCACAGAGAGAGAAAGGAATTCTTCCACCTCACCGGACGGGGGAACCGAACGACATTTATGTTCTGGAGAAGGTATAAAAGATCGGTGAAGAATCCAGCTACGAACTGGTCCGCTTAGTACAATTTTATGAAACCCAAGAGAGACAATATTGCCATAATACAATAATAATGTTTATATAACAGCTTCAGCTATGGGACTTACATCTAAATGGTTGTATAAAATGTATTAATAAGGATAAAGCTATTTGGAATATGTTGAGATGCTATGTACTGAGGTTAATGTGAGAGAATTGTATTTCTGTTCAAAGCTTAACTAAGTCACCGGCACGCCCCCAGGGAGACAGACAGGACAAGGCGTCATGTGACAGCCTTTTCTACGTTCAGTATATAAACCCCCACCCAGGGTTACTTTCTTTAGACCAGGCCTCCACTCCATTACGAGTTGGCCAATAGGTTTGACCCTGCATCCCTCTACTGAACTTTAACCATACCACGTGAATAAACTTTTAGACTATCGATACCGACAGAATAATAACAAGTCTTTGATATTAATTACTAGTCTGCAGCTAGAAATTCGGTATCATTGAACGCGAAGACCGACGAAACCTCCATTCTATAACGACATTAATGAATGTTGCTTTGAAAGATCCATTCTGAGAGAGAGAGAGAGAGAGAGAGAGAGAGAGAGAGAGGACGAAACTGGTATTATATAGGTATTCTATGGGTATTATATAGGTAATCTAAAGGGTATTATATAGGTATTCTATGGGTATTATATAGGTAATCTAAAGGGTATTATATAGGTATTCTACGGGTATTATATAGGTATTCTATGGGTATTATATAGGTATTCTATGGGTATATATAGGTATTCTACAGGTATTATATAGGTATTCTATGGGTATTATATAGGTAATCTAAAGGGTATTATATAGGTATTCTACGGGTATTATATAGGTATTCTATGGGTATTATATAGGTATTCTATGGGTATATATAGGTATTCTACAGGTATTATATAGGTATTCTACAGGTATTATATAGGTATTCTATGGGTATTATATAGGTATTCTATGGGTATTATATAGGTATTCTATGGGTATTATATAGGTATCTATGGGTATTATATAGGTATTCTATGGGTATTATATAGGTATTCTATGGGTATTATATAGGTATTCTATGGGTATTATATAGGTATTCTATAGGTATTATATAGGTATTATATAGGGTATTATATAGGTATTCTATGGGTATTATATAGGTATTCTATGGGTATTATATAGGTATTCTATGGTATTATATAGGTATTCTACGGGTATTATATAGGTATTCTATGGGTATTATATAGGTATTCTATGGGTATTATATAGGTATTCTATGGGTATTATATAGGTATTCTATGGGTATTATATAGGTATTCTATGGGTATTATATAGGTATTCTATGGGTATTATATAGGTATTCTATGGGTATTATATAGGTATTCTATGGGTATTATATAGGTATTCTATGGGTATTATATAGGTATTATATAGGTATTCTATGGGTATTATATAGGTATTCTACGGGTATTATATAGGTATTCTATGGGTATTATATAGGTATTCTATGGGTATATATAGGTATTTTACAGGTATTATATAGGTATTCTATGGGTATTATATAGGTAATCTAAAGGGTATTATATAGGTATTCTACGGGTATTATATAGGTATTCTATGGGTATTATATAGGTATTCTATGGGTATATATAGGTATTCTACAGGTATTATATAGGTATTCTACAGGTATTATATAGGTATTCTATGGGTATTATATAGGTATTCTATGGGTATTATATAGGTATTCTATGGGTATTATATAGGTATTCTATGGGTATTATATAGGTATTCTATGGGTATTATATAGGTATTCTACGGGTATTATATAGGTATTCTACGGGTATTATATAGGTATTCTATGGGTATTATATAGGTATTCTATGGGTATATATAGGTATTCTACAAGGATTATATAGGTATTCTACAAGGTATTATATAGGTATTCTATGGGTATTATATAGGTATTATATAGGTATTCTATGGTATTATATAGGTATTCTATGGGTATTATATAGGTATTCTATGGGTATTATATAGGTATTCTATGGGTATTATATAGGTATTCTATAGGTATTATATAGGTATTATATAGGTATTATATAGGTATTCTATGGGTATTATATAGGTATTCTATGGGTATTATATAGGTATTCTATGGGTATTATATAGGTATTCTACGGGTATTATATAGGTATTCTATGGGTATTATATAGGTATTCTATGGGTATTATATAGGTATTCTATGGGTATTATATAGGTATTCTATGGGTATTATATAGGTATTCTATGGGTATTATATAGGTATTCTATGGGTATTATATAGGTATTCTATGGGTATTATATAGGTATTATATAGGGTATTCTATGGGTATTATATAGGTATATATAGGTATTCTATGGTATTATATAGGTATTCTAGGGGTATTATATAGGTATTCTATGGGTATTGGGTTATATAGGTATTCTATGGGTATTATATAGGTATTCTATGGGTATTATATAGGTATTCTATGGGTATTATATAGGTATTATATAGGTATTCTATGGGTATTATATAGGTATTCTACGGGTATTATATAGGTATTCTATGGGTATTATATAGGTATTCTATGGGTATATATAGGTATTCTACAGGTATTATATAGGTATTCTATGGGTATTATATAGGTAATCTAAAGGGTATTATATAGGTATTCTACGGGTATTATATAGGTATTCTATGGGTATTATATAGGTATTCTATGGGTATATATAGGTATTCTACAGGTATTATATAGGTATTCTACAGGTATTATATAGGTATTCTATGGGTATTATATAGGTATTCTATGGGTATTATATAGGTATTCTATGGGTATTATATAGGTATTCTATGGGTATTATATAGGTATTCTATGGGTATTATATAGGTATTCTACGGGTATTATATAGGTATTCTACGGGTATTATATAGGTATTCTATGGGTATTATATAGGTATTCTATGGGTATATATAGGTATTCTACAGGTATTATATAGGTATTCTACAGGTATTATATAGGTATTCTATGGGTATTATATAGGTATTCTATGGGTATTATATAGGTATTCTATGGGTATTATATAGGTATTCTATGGGTATTATATAGGTATTCTATGGGTATTATATAGGTATTCTATAGGTATTATATAGGTATTATATAGGTATTATATAGGTATTCTATGGGTATTATATAGGTATTCTATGGGTATTATATAGGTATTCTATGGGTATTATATAGGTATTCTACGGGTATTATATAGGTATTCTATGGGTATTATATAGGTATTCTATGGGTATTATATAGGTATTCTATGGGTATTATATAGGTATTCTATGGGTATTATATAGGTATTCTATGGGTATTATATAGGTATTATATAGGTATTCTATGGGTATTATATAGGTATTATATAGGTATTCTATGGGTATTATATAGGTATTCTATGGGTATTATATAGGTATTCTATGGGTATTATATAGGTATTCTATAGGTATTATATAGGTATTATATAGGTATTCTATAGGTATTATATAGGTATTCTATAGGTATTCTATGGGTATTATATAGGTATTCTATGGGTATTATATAGGTATTCTATGGGTATTATATAGGTATTCTATGGGTATTATATAGGTATTCTATGGGTATTATATAGGTATTCTATGGGTATTATATAGGTATTCTATGGGTATTATATAGGTATTCTATAGGTATTCTATGGGTATTATATAGGTATTCTATGGGTATTATATAGGTATTCTATGGGTATTATATAGGTATTCTAAGGGTATTATATAGGTATTCTATGGGTATTATATAGGTATTCTATGGGTATTATATAGGTATTCTATGGGTATTATATAGGTATTCTATGGGTATTATATAGGTATTCTATGGGTATTATATAGGTAATCTATGGGTATTATATAGGTATTATATAGGTATTCTATGGGTATTATATAGGTATTCTATGGGTATTATATAGGTATTATATAGGTATTCTATGGGTATTATATAGGTATTCTATGGGTATTATATAGGTATTCTATGGGTATTATATAGGTAATCTATGGGTATTATATAGGTATTCTATGGGTATTATATAGGTATTCTATGGGTATTATATAGGTATTCTATGGGTATTCTGCTAACACCAATACTTTGTCTTTCTTTCTATCTTTCTTTCTTTTACCTAATTATGAATGTCATCACTCACATCAGGTCTGAGTTGATAGTGTGTGTGTGTGTGTGTGTGTGTGTGTGTGTGTGTGTGTGTGTGTGTGTGTGTGTGTGTGTGTGTGTGTGTGTGTGTGTATGTGAGCTGATATTAGATAGATGCAGTGGCTTCAATAAGACTACAGATCACCTGAAGCCGTCTGCTGTCTGTGTTTATTATAGTCAAATCACAACACACTGACCCAGCCTCTCCTTCTCTATTCTCATCACAACACACACACACACACACACACACACACACACACACACACACACACACTGACCCGCTCACTATTCTCATCAGCACACTGCTTTATGAAAGGACCAGCTATCCTGCCCTTTCATTTTTTATTCATTCTCAATAGAGCTGAAAGTTTCTGGGGAGGATTCTGAATCACCTATGTGGGCTGGTGGGGAGAAGAAGAGCTCAGACAGGAGACTCAGGGAGGATTAGAACCAAGCCTGCAGCACACCTTGGAACTATTGTCATTTAAACCTAGAAAACTTTAGAGGTTGAGTAATGAATGTCCTGTGTTATTTTATCATTTTTTTATTTATTTAACTAGGCAAGTCAGTTAAGAACAAATTGTTGTGTACAATAACGGCCTACCCAGGCCAAACGCGGACGACGCTGGGCCAATTGTGCACCTCCCTATGGGACTCCCAATCATGGCCGGTTGTGATACAGCCTGGAATCTAACCTGGGTGTCTGTAGTGACACCTCTAGCACTGAGATGCAGTGCCTTAAGTAGAAACAGTAACTATAACAGTCTAACTCTGTATTATGTGGAAACAGTAACTTTAATAGTCTTCAGTCTTACCTTGGGTGGCAGGTAGCCTAGTGGTTAGAATGTTGGGCCAGTAACTGAAAGGTTTCTAGATCAAATCAACGACACGACAAGGTTAAAATCTGTTGTTCTGCTCCTGTTAAAGGCAGTTAACCCACTGTTCCTAGGGTGTCATTGTAAATAAGAATTTGTTCTTAACTGACTTGCCTAGTTAAATAAAGATAAAATAAAAACCTTGGGTTAGTCTGGCTTCCAATGGTGTGCCCTGGACAGGCCCCGTCGGGAGGCAGGAGGGGGGAGGAGGGGTAAGGCCGGCCTCCCAAACAGTCCCAGGCTGCGTCCTAAATGGAACCCTATTCTCTATTTAGTGCTCTGATGTTGACTAGGGTCAGGCTGACTAGGGTCCAGGCTGACTAGGGTCCAGGCTGACAAGGGTCCAGGCTGACTAGGGTCCAGGCTGACTAGGGCCCAGGCTGACTAGGGTCCAGGCTGACAAGGGTCCAGGCTGACTAGGGTCCAGGCTGACTAGGGTCCAGGCTGACTAGGGCCCAGGGTGACTAGGGCCCAGGCTGACTAAGGTCCAGGCTGACTAGGGTCCAGGCTGACTAGGGTCCAGGCTGACTAGGGTCCAGACTGACTAGGGTCCAGGCTGACTAGGGTCCAGGCTGACTAGGGCCCAGGGTGACTAGGGCCCAGGCTGACTAAGGTCCAGGCTGACTAGGGTCCAGGCTGACTAGGGTCCAGGCTGACTAGGGTCCAGACTGACTAGGGTCCAGGCTGATTAGGGTCCAGACTGACTAGGGTCCAGGCTGACTAGGGTCCAGACTGACTAGGGTCCAGGCTGACTAGGGTCCAGGCTGACTAGGGCCCAGGCTGACTAGGGCCCAGGCTGACTAGGTCCCAGGCTGACTAGGGCCCAGGCTGACTAGGGCCCAGGCTGACTAGGGTCCAGGCTGACTAGAGCCCAGGCTGACTAGGGTCCAGGCTGACTAGGGCCCAGGCTGACTAGGGCTCAGGCTGACTAGGGTCCAGGCTGACTAGGGCCCAGGCTGACTAGGGCTCAGGCTGACTAGGTCCCAGGCTGACTAGGGCCCAGGCTGACTAGGGCTCAGGCTGACTAGGGTCCAGGCTGACTTGGGCCCAGGCTGACTAGGGTCCAGGCTGACTAGGGTCCAGGCTGACTAGGGTCCAGGCTGACTAGGGCCCAGGCTGACTAGGGTCCAGGTTGACTAGGGTCCAGGCTGACTCTGCAGTGCAGTGGTGGATTTAGGTATAGGTGACATGGGCAGCCCCCCACGGCGTCATCTTGCCGGGAGCGGCACAAAAAATAAAAAAATATATAATAATAATAATTTCGGAATGGTGACATTTGTGCAATCGGTTTTCTATCGCTCATTTGCAAGTCACGTCAATGACATCATGTCACCGTGTGGGACTGTGGGTCAATTAACCTTGTCGGAGTGGGCGCCCTGATTCTAGTTTGTGAGCTAGGCAGGCTACTGCCTGGGAAGGTCTCCCACTCAGAAGTACAAGATGGGGAGGGGGGGAGGGGGTAGGTTGACCTCAGGTCTCCCCACTGGAAGCCCGAGGTAGGGGGAGCGAGGCTAGGTTGACCTCAGGTCTCCCCACTGCGGGGGAATCTAACAAATAGCGCATCTCTAACTTGGTACAGTACTAACGCAATTAGTAATGCTATTAGTTGTGCAATTTAGTTTGTGTGTTTCTTGTTTGAAGTGCAATAGTGTAATAATCAGGTTCCCTTCTTTATAAGTGTGTTTTTCTATTTGTGTATTTGTGTGATATAGGATTTGGTCAATGTAGATTTATTTGTGTTTTTTTGTTAGCAATATTATTAGTGGTATTAGTGTAATAATTTGATTGTGTTTTATTTGTATTTATATACCTCAATTTGTTTCTCTTTATCACGTCCTGACCCTAGTAAGATGTCATTTTCTATAGTAGAGTAGGGCAGGGCATGACAGAGGGTTGTTCTATGTTTTCTGTTTCTATGTTTAGTTCTAGTTTTCTATTTCTATGTTGGGATTGTTTGGGGTTGATCTCTAATTGGAGGCAGCTGATCCTCATTGCCTCTGATTAGAGATCATATTTAAGTAGGGGTTTTCCCTCATTGTTGTTTGTGGGCTATTATCTTTTGAGTAGTGTGTTGTCCTCGCTGCGTCACGATTTGTTGGTTTTGTTTTGTATTTTCAAGTATTTGGTGTTTTGCAAACGTTTCATAATAAATAAAAGAGGTGGAACTACCAACCCGCTGCATTTTGGTCCGATCCTTCGAACAGCCGTGACACTCTGTCTTTGTTACTTATTTTTTTTTTATATTATTGAGTCTTATTTTTGTATGTTTTTTAATATTTATATAGTTTTAAATGTTATGATTATTTATTTTAAAAATCCACCTTTGCAGAAACAAGTCTCTCACAAGTCTCTCGCCGCTTGCTGTAGACCACCCTCTGCCCCCAGCTGTGCCCTGGACACCATATGTGAATTGATTGCCCCCCATCTATCTTCAGAGCTCGTGCTGCTAGGTGACCTAAGCTGGGACATGCTTAACACCCCGGCCGTCCTCCAATCTAAACTTGATGCCCTCAATCTCACACAAATTATCAATGAACCCACCAGGTACAACCCCAAATCCGTAAACACGGGCACCCTCATAGATATCATCCTAACGAACTCACCCTCCAAATACACCTCTGCTGTTTTCAATCAAGATCTCAGCGATCACTGCCTCATTGCCTGCATCCGTAATGGGTCTGCAGTCAAACGATCACCCCTCATCACTGTCAAACGCTCCCTAAAACACTTCAGCGAGCAGGGCTTTCTAATCGACCTGGCCCGGGTATCCTGGAAGGATATTGACCTGATCCTGTCAGTAGAGGATGCCTGGTTGCTCTTTAAAAGTGCCTTCCTCACCATCTTAAATAAGCATGCCCCTTTCAATTATTTTTAACCAGGAACAGATATAGCCCTTGATTCTCTCCAGACCTGACTGCCCCTGACCAGCACAAAAACATCCTGTGGCGTTCTGCATTAGCATCGAATAGCCCCCATGATATGCAACTTTTCAGGGAAGTTAGGAACCAATATACACAGTCAGTTAGGAAAGCAAAGGCTAGCTTTTTCAAGTAGAAATTTGCATCCTGTAGCACAAACTCAAAAAAGTTCTGGGACACTGTAGAGTCCATGGAGAATAAGAGCACCTCCTCCCAGCTGCCCACTGCACTGAGGCTAGGAAGCACTGTCACCACCGATAAATCCACTATAATTGAGAATTTCAATAAGCATTTTTCTACGGCTGGCCATGATTTCCACCTAGCTACCCCTACCCCTGTCAACAGCCCTGCACCCCCCACAGCAACTCGCCCAAGCCTCCCCATTTCTCCTTCACCCAAATCCAGTCAGCTGATGTTCTGAAAGAGCTGCAAAATCTGGACCACTACAAATCAGCTGGGCTAGACAATCTGGACCCTCTCTTTCTAAAATTATCTGCCGAAATTGTTGCAACCCCTATTACTAGCCTGTTCAACCTCTCTTTCGTATCATCTGAGATCCCCAAAGATTGGAAAGCTGCCGCGGTCATCCCCCTCTTCAAAGGGGGTGACACTCTAGACCCAAACTGCTACAGACCTATATCTATCCTACCCTGCCTTTCTAAGGTTTTCAAAAGGTATGCAATCTGGTTTCAGAGCTGGTCATGGGTGCACCTCAGCCACGCTCAAGGTCCTAAACGATATCATAACCACCATCGATAAGAGACATTACTGTGCAGCCGTATTCATCGACCTGGCCAAGGCTTTCGACTCTGTCAATCACCACATTCTTATTGGCAGACTCAACAGCCTTGGTCTCTCAAATGATTGCCTCGCCTGGTTCACCAACTACTTCTCTGATAGAGTTCAGTGTGTGAAATCGGAGGGCCTGTTGTCCGGACCTCTGGCATTATCTATGGGGGTGCCACAGGGTTCAATTCTCGGGCCGACTCTCTTCTCTGTATACATCAATGATGTCGCTCTTGCTGCTGGTGATTCTCTGATCCACCTCTATGCAGATGACACCATTCTGTATACTTCTGGCCCTTCTTTGGACACTGTGTTAACTAACCTCCAATGCCATACAACTCTCCTTCTGTGGTCTCCAACTGCTCTTAAATGCAAGTTAAACTAAATGCATGCTCTTCAACTGATCGCTGCCCGCACCTGCCCTCCCGTCCATCATCACTACTCTGGACGGTTCTGACTTAGAATATGTGGACAAATACAAATACCTAGGTGTCTGGTTAGACTGTCAACTCTCCTTCCAGACTCACATTAAGCATCTCTAATCCAAAATTTAATCTAGAATCGGCTTCCTATTTCGCAAGAAAGCATCCTTCACTCATGCGGCCAAACATACCATCGTAAAACTGACCAGCCTACCGATCCTCGACTTTGGCGATGTCATTTACAAAATAGCCTCCAATATCCTACTCAATAAACTGGATGCAGTCTATCACAGTGCCATCCGTTTTGTCACCAAACCCCATATACTACCCACCACTGTGACCTGTATGCTCTCGTTGGCTGGCCCTCGCTTCATACTCGTCGCCAAACCCAAGGGCTCCAGGTCATCTACAAATCTTTGCTAGGTAAAGCCCCACCTTATCTCAGCTCACTGGTCTTATCTCAGCTCACTGGTCACCATAGCAGCACCCACCCGTAGCACGTGCTCCAGCAGGTATCTTGCTCCTTTGCACCCCAGTATCTCTACTTGCACATTCATCTTCTGTACATCTACCATTCCAGTGTTTAATTGCTATATTGTAATTACTTCAGCACCATGGCCTATTTATTGCCTTACCTCCCTTATCTTACCTCATTTGCACTCACAGTATATATACTTTTTTTCTACTGTATTATTGGCTGTATGTTTGTTTATTCCATGTGTAACTCTGTGTTGTTGTATGTGTCGTACTGCTTAGCTTTATCTTGGCCAGGTCGCAGTTGCAAATGAGAACTTGTTCTCAACTAGCTTACATGGTTAAATAAAGGTGTAAAAAAATGGTGTTGTTCCAAATGTCTGAATAAAAATTACAGTTAGTGCAGAATGCTGCTTTTTTTTGCACTGATGTTGACTAGGCCACAGGATGACTCTGCAGTGCCCTGATGTTGACTAGGGTCCAGGCTGACTACGGTCCAGGTTGACTCTGTAGGGCTCCAGTCAATAGTAGTGCATTGTGTAGTGAACAGGGTGATATTTGGGATACAGCTCCCACTCTCCCTGCTCTCCCTTTTGGTCTGTTTCTCCCCTCCTCTCCTCTCCTCTCCTCTCCTCTCCTCTCCTCTCCTCTCCTCTCCTCTCCTCTCCTCTCTTCTCTCCTCTCCTCTTCCCTCCTCTCCTCTCCTCTCCTCTCCTCCCCCTCCCCTCCCCTACTCTTCCCTCTCCTCTCCTCTCCTCTCCTCTCCTCTCCTCTCCTCTCCTCTCCTCTCCTCTCCTCTCCTCTCCTCTCCTCTACTCTTCCCTCTCCTCTCCTCTCCTCTCCTCTTCCCTCCTCTCCTCTCCTCTCCTCCCCCTCCCCTACTCTTCCCTCTCCTCTCCTCTCCTCTCCTCTCCTCTCCTCTCCTCTCCTCTCCTCTCCTCCCCTCCTCTCCTCTCCTCTCCTCTCCTCTCCTTTCCTCTCCTCTCCTCTCCTCTCCTCTCCTCTCCTCTCCTCTCCTCTCCTCTCCTCTTCCCTCTCCTCCCCCTCCCCTCCTCTCCTCTCCTCTCCTCTCCTCTCCTCTCCTCTCCTCTCCTCTCCTCTACTCTCCTCTTCCCTCTCCTCTCCTCTCCTCCACCTCCCAGGCTCCCTAGCATAGTGAAGAGTATGCAGTCTGTGTTGCAGCCTCTATTCCCGGGGCTGGGGCCCTCCACGACCCCTCAGCGGTAATTTTAGACTTCCGTGTAGGCTGATTCCATGCCAGCCAGCCAACCCAACTAATCCAAGGTCATCTCCACTTTATTCTTTTATTTCAGATAACACAGTTCAGACCTGAAGAGGTGCTGTACTGGAACACAGCGGTCAAATAAAGAAAAGTAACGTGTATTTTGGATATTTTTCCTGTTGTTTTGTTTCAGCTTGAAAATGTTTTTAGTTGTTATTTTAACCTCACCAAGTCTTTACTCGTGTTACTGTGTGAATGAAGCTGTTAGAAGCTTTTGTAAGAAACCGTCCTTCTACAGTAGTCTTTATTTAGTCACTTTATAAAGGCCACGTCTGTTTATATTATGTAAATACACCATTACAATGTATGTAGAGTTCTGTACAGTTTACAAAACATTTAAAACATTACTATATTAATTGTGGCAATGCTTACATTCAATTATAATTTAGCATTGGGCTCTGTGCTCTCTGTAATTCTCTGGCCATTGCGATCAGGAAGGTTGTGAGTCATTGGTCATGAGAGAATGCTTGAGGAAGAATCCAATGAAGATTAATTTTAGTAGGCCAGTGGTACTTGTCTGCCTCTCAAATGGAACCCTATTCCCTATACAGTGCACTACGTTTGACCAGAGTCCTGGTTTAGGTAATATATAGGATATATAAAGGGAATAGCAGCCCTGCTTGTGTTGTGACAAGGGAGGCAAAAGAGAAGATATCTAAATGTTCTATATTAACATAATATCATACAGGGGGCACCCTATTCCCTATGTAGTGCACTACTTTTGACCAGGATTCATAGGGTTAGTAGTGTAGTATATAGGGGATAGGAGAACATGTGTCTTTATTTAGCTGAGATTTCACCTCATTACAGACCAACAGTGAAATAAATGCAGAACGAGTCAATGTGTCAGGAAGATGGATTAACACAACAGCAGGGATAAAAAAAGACCAAGGCCAGAGCCCAACATGCTAAATGTGTTTGAATTGTTAATAAAACATCTCTGACAACACACCAGTATTGTTAATAAAACACTGACAACACACCAGTATTGTTAATAAAACACTGACAACACCAGTATTGTTAATAAAACACTGATAACACACCAGTATTGTTAATAAAACACTGACAACACACCAGTATTGTTAATAAAACACTGACAACACACCAGTATTGTTAATAAAACACTGACAACACACCAGTATTGTTAATAAAACCGCTCTGACAACACACCAGTATTGTTAATAAAACACTGAAAACACACCAGTATTGTTAATAAAACACTGACAACACACCAGTATTGTTAATAAAACCGCTCTGACAACACACCAGTATTGTTAATAAAACACTGACAACACACCAGTATTGTTAATAAAACACTGACAACACACCAGTATTGTTAATAAAACACTGATAACACACCAGTATTGTTAATAAAACACTGACAACACACCAGTATTGTTAATAAAACACTGACAACACACCAGTATTGTTAATAAAACACTGATAACACACCAGTATTGTTAATAAAACACTGACAACACACCAGTAGTGTTAATAAAACACTGATAACACACCAGTATTGTTAATAAAACATCTCTGACAACACACCAGTATTGTTAATAAAACACTGACAACACACCAGTATTGTTAATAAATCACTGACAACACACCAGTATTGTTAATAAAACACTGATAACACACCAGTATTGTTAATAAAACACTGACAACACACCTGTATTGTTAATAAAACACTGACAACACACCAGTATTGTAATAAAAACACTGATAACACACCAGTATTGTTAATAAAACACTGATAACACACCAGTATTGTTAATAAAACACTGACAACACACCAGTATTGTTAATAAAACACTGATAACACACCAGTATTGTTAATAAAACACTGATAACACACCAGTAGTGTTAATAAAACATCTCTGACAACACACCAGTATTGTTAATAAAACACTGACAACACACCAGTAGTGTTAATAAAACATCACTGACAACACACCAGTATTGTTAATAAAACACTGACAACACACCAGTAGTGTTAATAAAACATCACTGACAACACACCAGTATTGTTAATAAAACCGCTCTGACAACACACCAGTATTGTTAATAAAACACTGACAACACACCAGTATTGTTAATAAAACACTGACAACACACCAGTATTGTTAATAAAACCGCTTTGACAACACACCAGTATTGTTAATAAAACACTGACAACACACCAGTATTGTTAATAAAACACTGACAACACACCAGTATTGTTAATAAACACTGATAACAACACCAGTAGTGTTAATAAAACACTGATAACACACCAGTATTGTTAATAAAACACTGACAACACACCAGTATTGTTAATAAAACACTGATAACACACCAGTATTGTTAATAAAACACTGATAACACACCAGTATTGTTAATAAAACACTGACAACACACCAGTATTGTTAATAAAACACTGATAACACACCAGTATTGTTAATAAAACACTGATAACACACCAGTATTGTTAATAAAACACTGACAACACACCAGTATTGTTAAGAAAACACTGACAACACACCAGTATTGTTAATAAAACACTGACAACACACCAGTATTGTTAATAAAACACGGACAACACACCAGTATTGTTAATAAAACACCTCTAACAACACTCCAGTGATGATGATGTAATACAAGTATTCTGAGCGCTGAAATTGACTGAAACACGTCTTTGTGTGTGCGTGTGTGTGCGTTCGTGCGTAATAAATAAATAAATAAATACATTTGACTCATCCTACTTGTAGACTTGTGGAACTCCAATGCCGTCCTCCTCTCTTTCATGTTGGCAAAACGGTCTATGACTCTGTCATACTGTACACTTTTAGTTTTTGTTGTCAAAGGCTAGCAAGCATTTTAGCTAGGTAGCCTAAGTTCCTGGCATGGGCAACAATGAACCAGCTACGTTAGCTAGCTAGCTAACGTGAGCCTACTAGGCTACACCTAGGTTACATGTTGAACTTCAATCGTCTCAGTCCATAGGCACAACATTTACATTCATAGTTAGATCAGAATCAACGTCATAATGATTGGCCTGTACGGAGAGTTTAGTCAAAACCACAAGTTCAAATCCACATCTCCATCCATGGCTAGCTATGACTAGCTAGCTACTGCAGGACATCAGCACAAGCAGACCAGAAACCATTTCTTTCTGAAATTGATTTATGATGTGATTTGATTGGTGTGTGAGGCCTAATCCCAACAGGTTTCCCTTTGGGGGCGTTTTGATGCACCAGGACAGCCCACAGTTGAGCTCAGCTCAACACTGATTGGCTGATTACTTAATGATTGTTTTATGAAGGGAAGCTGGCATCAGTCAATCAGATGCTACGGTGGCAACGTGTCATACTCTTTTGTTCCAGACAGCATCAGATACACGGGCTACACATACTGAGACAGAGGTTAGTGCACTACTAGTTAGTGCACTACCTTTGACCAGAGCCCAATGTGTTCCCTAGAAGCCCTGGCACACTATTCCCTAGTTAGTGCACTACTTTTGACCAGAGCCCAATGGGTTCCCTATGAGCCCTGGCACCCTATTCCCTAGTTAGTGCACTACTTTTGACCAGAGCCCAATGCGTTCCCTAGGAGCCCTGGCACCCTTTTCCCTAGTTAGTGCACTACTTTGACCAGAACCCAATGGTTTCCCTAGGAGCCCTGGTCAAAAGTAGTGCACTACATAGGGAAATAGGGTACACTATTTTGGAAGCCAATCCAGTTAGATGTAATGGCCTTGTAGAAGTGTCATTGTTGACACGGTAACGCGACGGGATGTCAGTATTGCTTAGCGACCCTTAGAGTCATGTCACCCATCCATAGACCCCCGGCTCAATCCTGTCCACAAATCTGTTTCGACAGTTTCTCTTCTCTTCGCCGCTCCGCACCTTCCAGGGGACATTTCCGATTACCTCACAAACGGCACCCTATACCCTATATAGTGCACTACTTTTAACCAGAACTCTATGGGATAGTGCACTATAAAGACAATAGGGTGCCATTTGGGACTCTTATTCTGTCTCTCAGTAAAAACAAAGTCGGTGGACCAGCGTCAGAGAGCGGCACCAAGCTTCTGAGGGATAGGTCATGTTGAACAGCAGCTCATGACAGTGGCCACTAGCACTTATTTTACTTTTTTTTAAAATATATATTTTTTCAAAGGCAACATGTCTTAATACCACACTTATGTATTATGAAACGGTTAGCATTTAGCTACCGTTTTGGAAAATGCAGCAATTACAGTGCATTCGGAAGGTATTCAGACCCCTTGACTTTTTCCCTTCAAAAATGGACGAGACAGCCTTATTCTAAAATGGATTAACTAAATATATCCTCATCAATTTACACACAATACCCCATATCGACAAATTGAAAACAAATTTTTCGAAATTTTTTACATTTAATACAAATTAAAAAGGAAATACCTTGTTTACATAAATATTCAGACCCTTTGATATGAGACTCGAAATTGAACTCAGGTGCATCCTGTTTCCATCGATTATCCTTGAGATGTTTCTACAACTTGATTGGAGTTCCTCTGTGGTAAATTCAATTGATTGGACATGATTTGGAAAGGCACACACTTGTCTATATAAGGTCCCACAGTTGACAGTGCAAGTCAGAGCAAAAACCAAGCCATGAGGTCGAAGGAATTTTCCGTAGAGCTCCGAGACAGGATTGTGTCAAGGCACAGATCTGGGGAAGGGTAGCAAAACATTTCTGCAGCATTGAAGATCCTCAAGGACACAGCGGCCTCCATCTTTCTTAAATGGAAGAAGTTTGGTACCACCGAGACTCTTTTTAGAGCTGGCCACCTGACCAAACTGAGCAACCGGGGGAGAAGGGCCTTGGTCAGGGATTTTACTTTAGTGTAGTTTATTCATTCCACCATTTAAAAAAAAAACAAGCACACATAAAACTTGAAAAAGCCATACATGCTCATGAATAAAATCATCGAGGATAACACATAATGAATTCTGGGACTTATTTCCATTGTGGTCCTCTTGAGACAAGATGGCTAGACAAGACCGAACACAGTATGGCAGTGAAATAATAAAACAAAAACATAGAAGAAGAACATCTATCTCATCATTCCAGTTACATCATATAGGGGTTATTCATATGGGCACAGAGGACGTCAAACATGTTTTAACTTTATTTTTAAAGCTGTCCAGAGAGGACGTTGTTTTCATAGGCAGAGGAAACTCATTCCATTCTGAGGCTCCAGTATACAAGAAAGTACCTTTCCCAGCATTACTCCTGAACCTGTATAAGCACACATCAGCAACACCTGATCTGGTGTTGTGATTGTGTGCATCCCTAACACGAGGAAAGTAATCACTTAGATATCTGGGCGCAGGACCATAAATACTCCTGTAAACCAAACCCTGTCTAATCTGAGACACCCTAGCCTCAACAGGCAGCCAGTTTAGTTCCTGAAAGCAGCTCCTGCCTATGTGAGTACGTGGACTCACCTTCAATACTACCCTGATCAACTTATTCTGGGCTATCTGGAGCTTCCCCTTCATATGTTTAGATAAGCTCCCAAACCAGGAAGTACTAGCATAGTCAAAATGGCATTGAATGAGGGCAGTAGCTAGCACTTTCATAAAGGTGACGAAGAACCCGATGGTCACTCTAACACTGCTCCAGAGTTCCTCTGTGGAGATGGGAGGACCTTCCAGAAGGACAACCATCTCTGCAGCACTCTACCAATCAGGCCTTTATGGTAGAATGGCCAGACGGAAGCCACTCTTCAGTAAAAGGCACATGACAGCCTGCTTGGAGTTTGCCAAAAGGCACCTAAAGGACTCTGACCATGAGAAACAAGATTCTCTGGTCTGATGAAATCAAGATTGAACTCTTTGGCCTGAATGTCAAGCGCCACATCTGGAAGAAACCTGGCACCATCCCTACGGTGAAGCATGGTTACGGCAGCGTCACGCTGTGGGGATGTTTTTCAGCAGCAGGGACGTTTGAGACTACTCCGGATCGAGGGAAAGATGAATGAAGCAAAGTACTGAGAGATTCTTAATGAAAACCTGCTCCAGAGCTCTCAGGACCTCAGACTGGGGTGAAGGTTCACTTTCCAACAGGACAGCGACCCTAAGCACACAGCCAAGGCAACGCAGGAGTGACTTCGCCCCAGCCAGAGCCCGGACTTGAACCCGATCGAGTGGCCCAGCCAGAGCCCGGACTTGAACCCGATTGAACATGGAGGGATGGAGAGATGGAGGGATGGATAAAGTAATGGAAGAGTGACCTTTGAGTGAAGAAATGTAATCACTGCTGTAATCACTGCTGTAATCACTGCTGTAATCACTGCTGTAATCACTGCTGTAATCACTGCCAAAGGTGGTTCAACAAAGTACTGAGAAAAGGGTCTGAAAACTTATGTAAATGTGATTTTTCAGTTTTAAAGAAATTATGCATTTGCAAAAAATTCGAACAATCTGTTTTTGCTCTATCATTATGTGGTATTGTGTGTAGATTGATGAGGGGAAAATGTATTTAATACATTTTAGAATAAGGCTGCAACGTAACAAAATGTAGATTATTAAGTCAAGGGGTCTGAATACTTTCCGAATGAACTGTATGTATATTAGAATGCAGTTTTAGCGTTCAGTCTAACACCTGTACTGTAATGTATATCTTTCCCAAAACAGCAGTTACTGTAGTTTAAATTGTAGTTGAATTGATTCTTTCAGCATTCCAGTGTAACCATGGTATGATGCCTCTAGCAACACACACCTTAAAACCTGTAACACCAGTTGGCTAAACTTCACACTCATCCTTTCACAACTGATGTTCCCTCCTCTCCTCCATCTCTCCATCACCTTCCTCCTCCTCTTCTTCAAGATCAGATCATTAGATTTGCCTGGTTTGGTGACATGTAATGTCTGATGGGTGATGGATGTTTTATATACAGACAGCAAATGAACCCCCCCATCCTCATCCCTCTCTCCACCTCACCATCATGTTCTATCAGAGAGGAAAGGTAACCTCCGAGCCGATGACAAACTTTGACAAATGGCTTGTCTCCAAACCCCCTTGGGAAAGATGGAACAGACAAGCACCTTCACCCCCCAAACCCCCCCGTGCTTTGCGCTGCGCTGCGTCTGCCGTTAAGTGATATAGAAGCCGAGTCGGTTGAGAGAGTGGACGTCGATGTCGTGCCCCCTCCGTTTCCTCAGATTGGGATGGTTCACCATTCATCACGGTCAGACACCAAGCACAGCCAATCGCCTCCTCCTCAGACCAGATCGTTTCTTTCTTCACTCAAAGGTCACTCTTCCATTACTTTATCCATCCCTCCATCTCTACATCCCTCCATCCCTCCATCCCTCCATCCCTCCATCTCTCCATCCCTCCATCCCTCCATCCCTCCATCCCTCCATCCCTCCATCCCTCCATCCATCCATCCCTCCATCCCTCCATCCCTCCATCTCTACATCCCTCCATCTCTCCATCTCTCCATCCATCTCTCTCATCCCTCCATCCCTCCATCTCTCCATCCCTCCATCCCTCCATCCCTCCATCCCTCCATCTCTCCATCCCTCCATCCCTCCATCTCTCCATCCCTCCATCCCTCCATCCCTCCATCTCTCCATCTCTCCATCCCTCCATCCCTCCATCTCTCCATCCCTCCATCTCTCCATCTCTCCATCCCTCCATCCCTCCATCCCTCTATCTCTCCATCCCTCCATCCCTCCATCTCTCCATCCCTCCATCCCTCCATCCCTCCATCCCTCATCCCTCCATCTCTCCATCTCTCCATCCCTCCATCCCTCCATCCCTCCATCTCTCCATCTCTCCATCCCTCCATCCCTCCATCCCTCCATCCCCTCCATCCCTAAATCCGTCCATCTCTCCATCCCTCCATCCCTCCATCTCTCCATCCCTCCATCCCTAAATCCCTCCATCCCTCCATCCCTCCATCTCTCCATCCCTCCATCTCTCCATCCCTCCATCCCTCCATCCCTCCATCCCTCCATCTCTCCATCTCTCCATCTCTCCATCCCTCCATCTCTCCATCCCTCCATCTCTCCATCCCTCCATCCCTCTATCTCTCCATCCCTCCATCCCTCCATCCCTCCATCTCTCCATCTCTCCATCCCTCCATCTCTCCATCTCTCCATCTCTCCATCTCTCCATCTCTCCATCCCTCTATCTATCCATTCACCACAGTACAGGGCATTTACACACTGCAACTGGACACCTGCTAGTATTCTAGAACGCGGTCCAAATGGCCCGTAAATTACATCCTTTTACACTTTGGTGTGATGAGTCCCTGGTCAAAAGTAGTGCACTACTTAGGGAAAAGGGGTGCTATTTGGGATCACAAATAGTCTGAGTTCATAGTCAACCATCTCCACTACTACCTACTACCACCCATCTCTTCTCTCCCCACCTCCACTACTACCTACTACCAACCTCTCTACCTACTACCACACCCAACTACCTACCTACTAAACACACCCCTCTTCTCGTCCGCCTCCCCACCCCCTACTACCAACCCCTATCTTGCTACCCCTCCTCCACTAACTACCTGAACCACCACCACCCTCTCTTTCTCTCCCCACCTCCACTACTACCGACTACAACCCCTCTCTTCTCCATCCCCACCCTCCACTACTAACCTACTACCACCCCTCCTCTTCTCTCCCCACCTCCACTACACCTACTACCACCCCTCTCTTCTCGTCCCCACCTCCACTACTACCTACTACCACCCCTCTCTTCTCTCCCCACCTCCACTACTACCTACTACCACCCTCTCTTCTCTCCCCACCTCCACTACTACCTACTAACCCCCCTCTCTTCTCGCCCGCACCTCCACTACTACCTACGTAGCCCACCCCTCTCTGCTACTCCCCACCTCCACTACTACTACTACCACCCCTCTCTTCTCTCACTACCTCCACTACTACCTACTACCACCACCGTCTCTTCTCTCCCACCTCCACTACTACCTACTACCACCCCTCTCGTCTCTCCCCACCTCCACTACTACCTAAGCTACCACCCTCGCTTCTCTCCCACCTCCACTACTACCCTACTACCACCCCTCTCTTCTCTCACCTCCACCTCCACTACTACCTACTACCACCACCCCTCTCTTCTCTCCCCACCTCCACTACTACCTACTACCCCCCCTCTCTTCTCTCCCCACCTCCACTACTACCTACTACCACCCCTCTCTTCTCTCCCCCACCTCCACTACTACCTACTACCACCCCTCTCACTACCTCCACCACATACTACCCTACTACCCCCCCCTCTCTCTCCCCACCTCACTACTACCTACTACCACCCTCTCTTCTCTCACTACCTCCACTACTACCTACTACCACCCCTCTCTTCTCTCCCCAC
>NW_021823522.1:30000-38992 GCF_901001165.1 Salmo trutta | reverse complement strand
GTTGACAGGTGTATTGTGTTGACAGGTTGTGTTGACAGGTGTATTGTGTTGACAGGTGTATTGTGTTGACAGGTGTTCAGTCTTCCTAAGGTCGGTGCGAAGACCAAGTTCAAGCTGACGGCTCATGAGGGTTGTCGTGTGCGGAGGGTTGCCACGGTGACGGTGTGTTCCACGGCCCAGGAGGACTACAGTGAGACCAGTCTGGTCTGTCTGACGAACCTGGAGACCTTCACCTGTTTAATGTACCTGTCCTACGACCACAGGTAGGGGGGGGGGTCTGACTTACCTGGGAGACCTTCACCTGTTTAACGTACCGTCCTACGACCACAGGTAGGGGGGGGGGTCTGACTAACCTGGGAGACCTTCACCTGTTTAACGTACCTGTCCTACGACCACAGGTAGGGGGGGGGGTCTGACTAACCTGGGAGACCTTCACCTGTTTAACGTACCTGTCCTACGACCACAGGTAGGGGGGGGGGTCTGTCTGACTAACCTGGGAGACTTTCACCTGTTTAACGTACCTGTCCTACGACCACAGGTACGGGGGGGGTCTGACTAACCTGGGAGACCTTCACCTGTTTAACGTACCTGTCCTACGACCACAGGTGGGGGGGGGGGGGTCTGACTAACCTGGGAGACCTTCACCTGTTTAACGTACCTGTCCTACGACCACAGGTGGGGGGGGGGGGGGGGGGGGGGGGTCTGACTAACCTGGGAGACCTTCACCTGTTTAACGTACCTGCCCTACGACCACAGGTAGGGGGGGGGTCTGTCTGACTAACCTGGGAGACCTTCACCTGTTTAATGTACCTGCCCTACGACCACAGGTAGGGGGGGGGGGTCTGACTAACCTGGGAGAACTTCACCTGTTTAACGTACCTGTCCTACGACCACAGGTAGGGGGGGGTCTGACTAACCTGGGAGACCTTCACCTGTTTAACGTACCTGTCCTACGACCACAGGTAGGGGGGGGGTCTGACTAACCTGGGAGACCTTCACCTGTTTAACGTACCTGTCCTACGACCACAGGTACGGGGGGGGGGGGGGTCTGACTAACCTGGGAGACCTTCACCTGTTTAATGTACCTGACGTACGTGTGTGTGTTGCTGTGTGTGTGTGGGTGTGTGGTGTGTGTGTGGGTGTGTGTGTGGGTGTGTGGGTGTGTGTGGTGTGTGAGTGTAGTGTGTGTAGTGTGTGGGTGTGTGTGGGTGTGTGTGTGTGTTGCAATGTTAGTGTTCTCTGGGTATCTGGGATGCTAGCGTCCCACCTGCGGGACACAGCCAGTGAAATAGCAGGGCGCCAAATTCAAAACAACAAAAATCTCATATTTCAAATTTCTCAAACATACAACTATTTTACACCATTTTAAAGATACACCTCTCCTTAATCCAACCACATTGTCCGATTTCAAGAAGGCTTTACAGCGAAAGCAAAACATTAGATTATGTCAGCAGAGTACCCAGCCAAAATAATCACACAGCCATTTTCAAAGCAAGCATAGTCACATAAACCCAAACCACAGCTAAATGCAGCACTAACCTTTGATCTTCATCAGATGACACTCCTAGGACATTATGTTATACAATACATGCATGTTTTTTTCGATAAAGTTCATATTATATCCATGAACCCCATTTTACATTGGCGCATGATGTTCAGAAAATGTATTCCCAGCAAAACCACCGGTGAATGTGCACATCAATTTACAGAAATACTAATCATAAACGTTGATAAACTTTAAACAGTTATTGAAAGAATTATAGATATACTACTCCTTATGCACCCGCTGTGTCAGATTTGAAAATAGCTTTCAGGCGAAAGCACATTTTTCAATATTCTGAGTACAGAGCTCAGCCATCAAGCAAGCTATACAGATACCCGCACAAGTTCTGGATTCAACTAAACTCAGAATTAGTATGATAAATCTTCCCTTACGAAATGCACTCCCAGGCTCCCACTTCCACAAGAAAATGTTGGTTTTGTTCGAAATACTCCATATTTATGTCCAAATACCTCTGTTTTGTTCGCGTGTTCAGGTCACTAATCCAAAGGCATAACGCGCGAGCTGCAGAACCAGAGAACGAAAAGTCAAAAAGTCCATTACCGTTCATAGAAACATGTCAAACGTTGTTTTACAATCAGTCCTTAGGATCTTTTTAACATAAAACATCGATAATATTCCAACCGGACAATAGCGTATTCATTACAGAGAAAAAGAAGGGGAGGCGTGCCAATGTGCCTGCGCAGTAAACAAACTCACTAGGTCCCAGGCAGTCTACTGATTGACTGAGCTCCCTATTCTCTGCCCAGTAACAGTAGACGGATGAAACAAGTTTCTAAAGGCTGTTGACAGCCAATGGAAGCCTTAGGAAGTGCAAAATGACCCCACAGACACTGTAGTTTGAATAGGGATTAGAGTGGAACTACAAAACTCACTTCCTGGTTGGATTTTTTCTCAGGTTTTTGCCTGCCATATGATTTTCTGTTATACTCACAGACATCATTCACAGACAGTTTTAGAAACTTCAGAGTGTTTTCTATCCAATCTACTAATATGCATATCCTACCTTCTGGGCAGGAGTAGCAGGCGTTAATATGGGCACGTCCTTCATCCGAATTTCCGAATACTGCCCCCTGTCACTAAAACGTTAACCTCTGTCTGTCTTTAGGTGCGTTATGACTGTATCCGTAAGAGGACCTCAGTGGCAATCGCTTCCTGTGTCTTCACAAAGAACGGCCAGGGTGAGAACACCACACACGCACGCACACACGCACGCACACAGGTGGCATCGCTTCCTGTGTCTTCACAAAGGAACGGCCAGGGTGAGAACACACACACACATACACACACACACACACACACACAACACACACACACAGAGACACGCACGCACGCACGAACACACACACACCCACGCACACACTGCAAAACACACACACACACGCACACACACACACCACACGCACACACACACAAACACACACACACACACTGCAAACACACACACACCACAAACACCACAACACACACAACAATATCGTTAAATTGTTTCCGTGTGTGTAGGGTTCTACCTGATCTCTCTCTCTCTCTCTCTGTGTAGGGTTCTACCTGATCTCTCTCTGTGTGTGCAGGGTTCTACCTGATCTCTCTCTCTGTGTGTGTAGGGTTCTACCTGAACTCTCTCTGTGTGTAGGGTTCTACCTGATCTCTCTCTGTGTGTGTGTAGGGTTCTACCTGATCTCTCTCTGTGTGTGTAGGGTTCTACCTGATCTCTCTCTCTCTGTGTGTGTAGGGTTCTACCTGATCTCTCTCTCTGTGTGTGTAGGGTTCTACCTGATCTCTCTCTCTGTGTGTGTAGGGTTCTACCTGATCTCTCTCTCTGTGTGTAGGGTTCTACCTGATCTCTCTCTCTGTGTGTGTAGGGTTCTACCTGATCTCTCTCTCTGTGTGTGTAGGGTTCTACCTGATATCTCTCTCTCTGTGTGTGTAGGGTTCTACCTGATATCTCTCTCTCTGTGTGTGTAGGGTTCTACCTGATCTCTCTCTCTGTGTGTGTAGGGTTCTACCTGATCTCTCTCTCTGTGTGTGTAGGGTTCTACCTGATCTCTCTCTCTGTGTGTGTAGGGTTCTACCTGATCTCTCTCTCTGTGTGTGTAGGGTTCTACCTGATCTCTCTCTCTGTGTGTGTAGGGTTCTACCTGATCTCTCTCTCTCTCTGTGTGTGTGTAGGGTTCTACCTGATCTCTCTCTGTGTGTGTGTGTGTGTGTGTGTAGGGTTCTACCTGATCTCTCTCTCTGTGTGTGTAGGGTTCTACCTGATCTCTCTCTCTGTGTAGGGTTCTACCTGATCTCTCTCTGTGTGTGTGTGTGTGTGTAGGGTTCTACCTGATCTCTCTCTGTGTGTGGTAGGGTTCTACCTGATCTCTCTCTGTGTGTGTAGGGTTCTACCTGATCTCTCTCTGTGTGTGTAGGGTTCTGCCTGATCTCTCTCTCGTGTGTGTAGGGTTCTACCTGATCTCTCTCTCTGTGTGTGTGTAGGGTTCTACCTGATCTCTCTCTGTGTGTGTGTAGGGTTCTACCTGATCTCTCTCTCTGTGTGTGTAGGGTTCTACCTGATCTCTCTCTGTGTGTGTAGGGTTCTACCTGATCTCTCTCTCTGTGTGTGTAGGGTTCTACCTGATCTCTCTCTGTGTGTAGGGTTCTACCTGATCTCTCTCTCTGTGTGTGTAGGGTTCTACCTGATCTCTCTCTCTGTGTGTGTAGGGTTCTACCTGATCTCTCTCTGTGTGTGTAGGGTTCTACCTGATCTCTCTCTGTGTGTGTAGGGTTCTACCTGATCTCCCCATCAAGTACCAGCGTTTCTCCCTGTCAGCTAAAGTCATCACTGAACCTCTGTGTACTGTGGAGCTGGAGCGACCGCTGGAGCAACACATCAGGTCACTACACTAACGTCCTCTCCTGTACTCACACGTCCTGTCCTCTCCTGTCCTCACACCTCCTGTCCTCACACCTCCTGTCCTCTCCCGTCCTGTCCTCACACCTCCTGTCCTCTCCTGTCCTGTCCTCACACCTCCTGTCCTCTCCCGTCCTGTCCTCTCCTGTCCTCACACCTCCTGTCCTCTCTGTCCTCACACCTCCTGTCCTCTCCCCTCCTGTCCTCTCACTCACCTCCCGTCCTCACACCTCCTGTGTTAATCCACTCTTCTGGGAAGTCATTAATATGGAGTTGGTCCCCCCCTTTGCTGCTATAAGACACTCCACTCTTCTGGGAAGTCATTAATATGGAGTTGGTCCCCCCCTTTGCTGCTATAACATCCTCCACTCTTCTGGGAAGTCATTAATATGGAGTTGGTCCCCCCTTAGCTGCTATAACAGCCTCCACTCTTCTGGGAAGGCTTTAATATGGAGTGGTCCCCCCTTAGCTGCTATAACAGCCTCCACTCTTCTGGGAAGGTTTTAATATGGAGTTGGTCCCCCCCTTTGCTGCTATAACAGCCTCCACTCTTCTGGGAAGGTTTTCCACTAGATGTTGGAACATTGCTGCGGGGACTTGCTTCCATTCAGCCACAGAAGAGCATTAGTGAGGTCGGGGCTCTGATGTTGGGCGATAGGCCTGGCTCGCAGTCAGCGTTCCAATTCATCCTGAAGGTTTTCGATGGGGGTTAGGTCAGGGCTCTGTACAGGGCAGTCAAGTTCTTTCACACGATCTCGACAACCATTTCTGTATGGACCTCGGTTTGTGCACAGGGGGGGCATTGTCATGATGAAACAGGAAAGGGCCTTTCCCCCAAACTAATCTCCCAACACCAGATTCCACAAAGAAATAAGGAATATACTTGTTAAAATAATAATAATATAAATAATACATTATATTAAATACGGACATGTAGCAAATACATTATATTAAATACGGACATGTAGCAAATACATTATATTAAATACGGACATGTAGCAAATACATTATATCAAATACGGACATGTAGCAAATACATTATATTAAATACGGACATGTAGCAAATACATTATATTAAATACGGACATGTAGCAAATACATTATATTAAATACGGACATGTAGCAATACATTATATTAAACGGACATGTAGCAAATACATTATATTAAATACGGACATGTAGCAAATACATTATATTAAATACGGACATGTAGCAAATACATTATATTAAATACGGACATGTAGCAAATACATTATATTAAATACGGACATGTAGCAAATACATTATATTAAATACGGACATGTAGCAAATACATTATATTAAATACGGACATGTAGCAAATACATTATATTAAATACGGACATGTAGCAAATACATTATATTAAATACGGACATGTAGCAAATACATTATATTAAATACGGACATGTAGCAAATACATTATATCAAATACGGACATGTAGCAAATACATTATATCAAATACGGACATGTAGCAAATACATTATATTAAATACGGACATGTAGCAAATACATTATATTAAATACGGACATGTAGCAAATACATTATATTAAATACGGACACGTAGCAAATACATTATATTAAATACGGACATGTAGCAAATACATTATATTAAATACGGACATGTAGCAAATACATTATATTAAATACGGACATGTAGCAAATACATTATATTAAATACGGACATGTAGCAAATACATTTATTTGAAATGTTTTGTTTTGGATACGTTTTAATGATTCTAAATTGTTTCCCAAATCAGATTTATTTATTTTTTTAAATTAAAAAGAGCCTTTTTTTTCAGAAATGTTCATAAATGTTGATTGTTTATAATAATAAAAATAATAATCAATTGTCCTAAAATAAAAATAAGATATTTATGACATTCAATTGTGGAATCAGTGTGTAGTAAAAATAATATGTCAAACTAAGATTTTTTCAACGGTTGTATGTATTTTGTGGCCAAGAGATAGATAGATAGATAGATAGATATATATATATATATATTTAGTTTTACATCCAGTCCAGAACACCTCACTATGTAAACAATTACAAAATAAGTGTATAATAGATTCAGTTTCTAGTTCACAAAAAAAAACGGCATTCACTTGAGGCCATCAGGTCTATATTTAGAAATCAAGCCAAGCACGGCGCCCGTTTACATCAAAACCAATGAAGCACAACAACATATCGCAGAGGGAATAGACTTTCCTGTCGAAAATATCCCTTAATAAACAATTGTTGGAATTTCTTATCTAGTTAAACCAATGCCATATTCACCTGGATATCGGTTACAATCAGAGATATATTCCAAAATTATATTCTGAAGTAAAGATTTTATCCCACCAGGTGTAACTTTAATAACAGTGTCATATTCCTTGCTTGAAACATCAAAAGTTGTATCTTTCCGTAAATTATCTCCGCGTGAAATAGATTCCAACTAATGCTAACTATTTATTTATTTATTTATTTTATTTATTTTGCTCCTTTGCACCATATTATTTATATTTTAACTTTTAACTTTCTTCAAACTACAAATCTACCATTCCAGTGTTTTACTTGCTATATTGTATTTACTTTGCCACCATGGTCTATTTTTTGCCTTTACCTCCCTTATCTCACCTCATTTGCTCACATTGTATATAGACTTATTTTCTACTGTATTATTGACTGTATGTTTGTTTTACCTCCATGTGTAACTCTGTGTTGTTGTATGTTGTCGAACTGCTTTGCTTTATCTTGGCCAGGTCGCAGTTGTAAATGAGAACTTGTTCTCAACTTGCCACCTGGTTAAATAAAGGACTTGTTCTCTACTAGCCACCTGGTTAAATAAAGGACTTGTTCTCACTAGCCTACCTGATTAAATAAAGGACTTGTTCTCAACTAGCCTACCTGGTTAAATAAAGGACTTGTTCTCAACTGGCCACCTGGTTAAATAAAGGTGAAATAAATAAATAAAATAAAACTAATTGGCTGACAAGGACAATGTTTTTCGAGAACCAATTACGGTAAAATAACATCTCGTTTTCTATATAATATCGACCCGTTATTCCATAAATAAAACATTTGAGGTGAAAAGTTGTGTTTATACAGAAAAGCCCAGCACATTAAAGCCTGCTTTTGATTTGATTTGTGAATAGCCGCCCCACTTTCACAGGAAGTTTACCCCCCGATATAAACTTCACAGGACGTTTACCCCCCCACGATATAAACTTCACAGGAAGTTTACCCCCACGATATAAACTTCACAGGACGTTACCCCCACGATATAAACTTCACAGGAAGTTTACCCCCCACGATATAAACTTCACAGGACGTTTACCCCCCACGATATAATAACTTCACAGGACTTTTACCCCCCACGATATAAACTTCACAGGACGTTTACCCCCCACGATATAACTTCACAGGAAGTTTACCCCCCACGATATAAACTTCACAGGAAGTTTACCCCCCACGATTAAACTTCACAGGAAGTTTACACCCCCACGATATAAACTTCACAGGACGTTTACCCCCCACGATATAAACTTCACAGGAAGTTTACCCCCCACGATATAAACTTCACAGGAAGTTTACCCCCCACGATATTAGGGGACATTGTAGTAAAAAATATTAAGCCCTCTGAGCATTTGAAAAAAAACAAAGTGAGGTATAATATTCCAGAAACTAAGAGGATTTTTTTAAGTACCTTTTTTTTAACCCAGTTGTCCTTTTTGATAACTGATTTAAAGAGAGTGACGTCTAAGACATTTAGACGGTCGTCACAAACGACAAACCCCGTTGGTGATAACCTCTCTTTTCTATCTTATGTGGCTTGTTTTTTCCATATGAAAGTGATTAGGGCCTTTCTCCCATGGTGCACTGAGGTTGTTCTCCAGTATCGACAAACAACAGTGAGCTACTGCTCTGATGCTGTTCTCTGTCTCCGTAGCGACGACGCAGCCATGCCTCTCCGGCCAACGGGACTCACCGGAACCGGGCTGAAGGTAACGTGGAACGCTTCACATCGGTCCTTCTGCTAACAGTTACTAGCCCTGCTGTTAACCAATCCCCCTTTCACATGACCTCAGTCTGACCTCTAACCCCTGACCCCCCCCCCCCCCCCCAGGGTTAACCGAGGACCCCCAGTGTGGCCTGTCCTCCCCACCTCCCCTCTCCCCTCTGGACTCCCCCCCTCAGCATGGTTGACCTCAGTCTGGACACTACCGGAGATCTCACAGTAGAGGACGTCAGGGACTTCATCACGTAAGATATACATTAACGTGTTTACGTCATTTAACAGACGTTCTCATCCAGAGACTTAGTTACATTATTAACGTGTTACGTCATTTAACAGACGTTCTCATCCAGAGACTTAGTTACATTATTAACGTATTATACGTCATTTAACAGACGTTCTCATCCAGAGAGACATTAACGTGTTACGTCATTTAACAGACGTTCTGATCCAGAGACTTAGTTACATTATTAACGTGTTACGGTCATTTAACAGACATTCTTATCCAGAGAGACTTAGTTA